>NC_046298.1:1502500-1762500 GCF_004115265.2 Rhinolophus ferrumequinum | reverse complement strand
CTCTGAACACGTGAGGGTCAGAAGGGGAGGAGGGCCAGAGAGGGAGGAAGAAAGCAAGGAGAGGAGAGAAAGAGGAGAGAGCCAGATTCAAGGTCAAACCTCATGGCCAGATGACCTTGAGAATCACTTCCCCTTTTCCTGCCTCAGATTCCAGTAAAATGTGACGTGGGGATGGTGCTGCCTGCCCAGACACCTGCCCTGGGACTGGCAGAGGTGGGGCGGGGGCAGGATAGGCATCTGGGCGTCCCACACTGCCCCTGAAGGGGGCCTCCATCCTCCGCTTGCCCCATGTGGCTTTCCATCTGGGGTGTTTTCTTCTTGGGTGTCTGCTTTAGACCAGTGGTTCTTAACTGGGATCACATTTGTCTCCCAGGGGACATTTGGCAATGTCTGGAAACATGGTGGTTGTCTCTCTGTCCGTAGCCCACACGGTGGGTTGCAGGCCCCCATCAGCCTGGGCTTGGCCTGGCCTGGAGGACGCGAGTGGGCTGTCAGGAACCCCTGCCGAGGTGTCCTCACTGGGCTGGGCCGCTACTTATGCAGGTGTTGTGTGGACTGGGCTCGGGCCTGTGGACCACTTTGAAGTGGAGGGTATCTTCCCCGGGCACCTGCGACAGGAGCACACTGTGCCCTCAGCCGCTTGCTTTCCTGCGGCTCAGGAAGGACGCATAGAGACTGTGCAGCGGCCAGGACTGGCCCGGGAGCCCTGTGCAGCCCTGTGCAGAGCGGGCCGTCTCGGCTGGAGCTGGAGCGTGCTCAGCTGTAGGCTGTACAGGACCCACGGAAGGGCTCCACGTCATCCTCAAGCTGACAGGGGACTAGTTTCTGGCCGTCACTCTGGCCTGGTATGGCCTAGGGCATGGCCACTTGGCAGGGCCAGAATCCCCAGAGGGAAAGGCCACGTGTGGAGGGGACATGAGTGGGACATCACACTGCAGGTACTTCAGGCCCTCGGGGACGGGGTGTCTGGGTGGGCTTGCTGGAGGAGAGGAGGACACAGGAGGAATTTGGGGCCGAAGAAGGAGGACCCCGTAAGCCCCACAGGTCTGTTGTCTTCATGGCCTTACCCCCACCTCTCCCACCGCCAAGGGTCCTTGGGTGCCCACCGAACGCTTCCTTCTTCCCTGGGGTCCGGGCAGCAGCTCCCAGCAGTGGGCAGTGTTTCCTGAAGGAAGGCCACCTTCCTGTGTCCAGAAGCCACTTGTTCAGGAGACGGGCAATGCAGGGAGCACCGGACTGGAGGTCTGGGGGTGAGGCTTTGGGTCCTACTCGCCGGGGACTCGGTGATTCTGGGGTGCTATCAGCCTAGCCAGCACGTGTGTCTGCCTTGGTGGTGAACAAGACGAGTCAGCAGATTTTAGGACTTGGCCACCTGGAAGGGCTTCCCTCTGGATACCGAGGGGATACCCTGGGGTGGGGCGGGACACTGTACAGACAGCTCTCCGTCCTGGGAGACGGCAGTCCTGTGGGGGGGCCACCTAACTCTGCAGACAGCCCCTAATTTACTTCTCCTAACTGCCCTGAAGGCCTTGAGCGACAGTTAAGAATCACATTACCGCCTTTTATGGTCTCTAATTTTTACCCAAATGGTCTCTCCTGTGCCAGTTACAGTGCTTTTGTCTCACTTTGTGCATCCAGGGACCCAGCCACTGGCGTGTTCTAGATTTATGCATTTTCTGGGGAGGTCAACCTCCAAGCCTGCTCTTCCCCCGTGCTAGCCTCCTTTCCTGTCCTCCCTGCAGTGGGGCAGCGAGCAGGGGAAGCAGGGCCACGCCTGTGAGGTCTTTGGGAGGGAGGCCTGTATCTGCCCAGCAACGGCAGGAGGACTAGGAAGTCGACAGGGGGTGGTCTGCCCAGGCTTCCCTCACCTCCTCCTGGGCCCCTCCCATCCCTCTGCCCGGGATCGGAGAGCCCTGCACCCAGTCGGAGACGCATGTGCCAGTGCAGTTCACCAGACCCCTTTGGTTGTAAGTGACAGAAACCCAAGTGAAGCAGAATGAAGAAAAAAGAAGAGAAAAGGGACTGAGTCATGGCACTGGAATGCCTGGGTACAGACTGAACTTCAGGGACGGCTGGAGCAACGATGTCTCCAAGATTCTATCTTCCCCCTCCTTTCATGTCTGCCTCCCCCCATGCTGGATTCTTTCTCAGGCAGCGAAGACGGTGCCACACACAGACAGCCTCCAGCTCAGCGGCCTCAGTAGAAAAGCTGCTTTCCACTGGAGTCGAGAACTATCTTGGCATCTCACTGACCACACTCCAGCCGCGTGCCCGTTGCTGAGCCAATCACTGCACAGGGAGCTGGTCTAGGCTGACCAGCCATGTCTAGGCCCCATGTCTCCATACTGGTAGACAGTAGGGTGGGGATGGGGGTCAGGCTTGGCCAAACCCCAGGACTGAGATTGTGGGGTGACTTCCTAATGGGTGAACTAAGAGCTGTGACCACAGCTGAGAACGGATCTTAGTGCTGACCCGGGACCAGGCTCTTCACCCCTCCCCCACCTCAGCCCCGTCCTCTGGATCAAGGTGTCGGTGAGAGCGTGGCGTGGGTCTGTGGGAGCCCTGGTGAGGTAGGTCTTATTTTGCCCTGGGTAGCCACAGACTAGACGATGCTTATCTGAGTCCCACATGCCTTTCCCGTGTGCCTGTGGCATCTGTCTCTCCATGAGCAGTGCCCAAAGCCTGATACCCCCATCTCCACACCATCCAGAAGCTTCCCAATCCCGGTCCATTCAGCTCCCCATTGAATATAGGAAAGGTACTATGCTGCTGGACCCCAGAGGTTTGGGGGCTTCCAGGGGGCTGTGTGGGAAGAGGGATGACTTCTTTTCTGGAAAAACCAGGCCAGGCAGCTACCAGGTGTTCCTGCCTCACGGCCATTCAAACACTGGCTTGGCCCCCACTGCCTGTCCTCTCTGGAAGAGTGAAAGAGCCTGAGGGCTTGGAAGCCGATGGGGCAAAGGGCCACCTTCCCCTGCCCGTCGTTCACCAGTGAGGAAGCCCAGGCCCAGAGAGCTTTAAGGACTTCAGCAGGGTCTTACCCATAGTTGGGACTGGAGCCCAGATTCACCTCCTTGGTGGTCTCTTGAAGCCCCCCAAGACTGGCTCTATTTTCCCAAGCATGTCCTTCTCCCTTCACTCAGCTCTCCTGGTAGAAACTTGACCTGCCTCATCTCCCATGCCCACCTGTGGGCTCATTCCCCTATCTGTGCTGTCACTGCCTTGGTGGAGACTTGGAGACTCCATGACGTGTGCTGAAGACCAGACCTCAGAGAGCAGCCCCTGAAGTCTCCTGCCTACACCAGCCTCTGTCCTTGCAGCCAAATGTGGTCACCCCACTACTGGACAGACTGCCTTCAGGCCCTGGGGCTCAGGGCTGGGAGGCAGGGCCTCCCTGGACCACCAGCTGCAGGCCTGGAGGCGTTCTGTCCAGGTGAGTGGTGAGACCTTACCCCCTCTTCTTTCGGAAGAGCCAAACTGAGCAGAAATAACTATCATTCAATTATGCAAGGAATTCTATGCTCATCAATTGGTTTCTTTCTGAGGTGAAAAGGAAAGTCTTCTGCAAACCGGATTTGGGGGCATATTTCAGGGGAATGGGATGGGTAAGACCCTCCTCTCTAGTTTAGTGGGAATCGGGCTCCTGCTTCTCACAGGTCACCATGCCAGTGGGACGACACTGAACGAGGTGGCCCTGAGGCCATGTGCACATGTCCAGGTTCTCCCCGCACAGCAAACCCCACCATCTCTCTTCTGTTCCTCCTGGTTCTCCTTTGTCATTCTGACCATTGGAGACACCGACTGTGGCCTGGCACTCGACTGCTGCCCTCAGGGCTGGGTGTGATGTTATCAACTCGAAGTACTGGCCAGGGCTCTGGGGAAACGGAACCAAGAGGAGATAGATAGATAGATAGATAGATTATGGATGGAGACAGATACAGATCTAGGTAGATAATAGATATAGATAGATATAGATAGATGATAGATATAGATAGATGATAGACAGATGGATAGATATAGATAGATGACAGATAGATGATAGACTGATTTGGCTTACAGGATTATGGAGGCTGAGAAGTCCCATGATACCGTCTGCCAGCTGGAGGCCCAGGACAGCCAGTGGTGTAGTTACCGTCCGAGTCTGACAACCAGCAGAGCTGATGGTCTAAGTGCCAGTTCAAAGGCAAGAGACAACCAATGTCCCAGCTCAAGTAGGCAGAGAGCAGATCTCTCTTCCACATTTTCATTCTACTCAAGACACAACGGGTGATGCTCCGCCACAAGGGGGAGGACCATCTGCTCTGCACAGTCTGCCTGTTAAAACGCTCATGACAGACCCTCACAGACACCTCCGGAAACCATGCTTAACCACATACCTGGGCATCCTGTGGCCCAGCCAACGGGACACATGGAACCAACATCACACTCCTGTTCACAGGTTAGGAAGCTGAAACTGCAAAGGTCTGCAGCAATTGTCGGAGGTTCCCCAGGCAGCAAGTGACCAGTCACCTGGCTCCGAACAGCCAGCCTCCAGGCACTGTGACCTGGGGAACGACCTTTCACCTTCAGTAGACCAAGATTCCTGTCGTCTGTGCTCCCAGAGCACCAAGGACAAACCTGGGTTCCTTCCCCCGTTCCCTGCAGGTCTGGCTGCCGTTAGGATTCGTTTTCTGCCCCCAGCATGTGACGTGGCCACCAGCCCCGAGTGGCTCAGCATCTGCTTACTACATTGTCAGTTACACTGGCCAGGGTCATTTATACCAGGGCGTCACATAACACCCACTTCTCCCTTCCTCCTTCTTTAATATTATCCTTGTGACCACAAAATTAAAATTTTCTTTTGTGTCGCATTCAATTTCTATGCATCATCCGTCAGTTCATCCCTCCATCCATCTCTCCCGCCTCTAGTCATCCTTCCATCCACCCTTCTTCCATTTTTTTAAGTGAATATTTATTTCAATCAGTGCCCCTATGAAAGCAAAGATCCCTTGGTCCCTGGGGTCTGTGTTTAGCTGCCCCACCCCCAGACCCTCTTTACTGTTCACTCTTGCAAGTCACTTCTTGGGCGGAACGGACACGTCTGGTAGGTCAGAAACGGTTTGTTTCTCTGTGAGGCCTCTCTCCTGTGCGGGGCGACAGACAGCATTTCCTTTCCTTAGTCGCTGAGACTTAATGCCTCTGGGCTGTCATTCTCTGGATACTTGTGGCCCTGTCTTTGATCTTGAGCAAATTTACAGGCCCCTAGAAGAATTGCTTTGTCTGAGGAGAACAACCAAGGACAGAAATTGAGTCTCATCGTGGAGTCAAAATGCAGATTTCACATTGAAAATACAAATCCTTCCTGTCAAAAGGTCGGCTGCAATGGTACTTCAAACGAGAATTGCAGCTGGCTGCAAATAGGGCACCGGAAACAAGCAAGTCCCATCCAAGATCACTGTCTGGCCCTGTGCCCACAGCTTCTTCTTCTGATTGTGAACCTTCTTTGTTATCGTTCTCTCCCAGATCCTGTCACTCAGTCTCACGTGCTGGGAGATAGTTGGCCACACAGATGGACAGGTGGCTTCGGATTCCCTTGTGTTTATCCCTGAGGACCGGGTGCCACCTGGGCAGCAGACTTCTTTGTACCCGCTTTTCCTAAGCAAGTCAGGATGGATATTACTGAGCTCTTTCTAGGTGGCCTGGCCCGAGGGAGGTGCCTTGAGAGCACTGGACACAGAAAATGGGAGCAAGCCCCCTGGGGCAGGTTCCTGGGAGAAGAGTGAGTGGGAAAGTGGCCGATGGAGCTGCAGCCTGGGGTCGGGAGGGCTTCCCCAGGAAGCTGGGGTCTGACTTACATCAAGTCGTGCTCTGCCTGTTCGTCTCTCAGAGTCCTCTTTTAGTTTAAAAATCTATTTGTAAGGTTTCTTTGTATATCAAAGGTATTAACCCACTATCTGACATTTGTTGATTATCTATCTTAAATTTTTTTCCTGTTCTGCAATTTTAATTTTGCTAATAGACATATTAAAATTAACTTTATTGAGGAACTCCTCTTTCTTTCTTTCTTTTTTTTAAAATTCCCATCCCTTCACCCTCTCTCGTTTGGCAACCAAAGTTTGTTCTATATCTATGGGTCTGTTTCTGTTTTATTTTGTTTATTCATTTATTTTGGGTTTTTTTAGATTCCACATATAAGTGAAATCATACGGTACGTTGAACCAACCTTGCACCCCTCAGATGAAACCCATTTTGTCACGGTGTATAATCCTTTAAATGTATTGTTGAATCTGGTTTGCTGATATTTTGTTGAGAATTTTGGCATCTATGTTCATCAAGGATATTGGCCTGTAATTTCTTTCTCCTTCTTCTTTTTGTAATGTCTTTATCTGATTTTGGTATCAGGGTAATGTTGGCTTCATAAAATCAGTTTGGAAGCATCCCTTCCTCTTCAGATTTTTGAAATAGTTCAAGAAGAATAGATATTAATTCTTCTTTGAATGTTTGGTAGGATTCACCTGTGAAGCCATCTGGTCCTAGCCTTTTATTTGTTGGGAGGTTTTTGATTACTGCTTCAATTTCATTGCTAGTAATTGGTCTGTTCAGATTTTGTATTTCTTCCTGGTTCATTCTTGGAAGGCTATGTACTTCCAGACATTTATCTATTTCTTTTAGATTGTTGAATTTGTTGGCATATGATTGTTCATAGTATTTTTTAATGATTCTTTGCATTTCTGTGGTGCTGGATGTTACTGCTCCTCTTTTTATGATTTTATTTATTCGAGCTCTCTCTCTTTTTTCTTGATACGTTTGACTAAAGGTTTGTTTATTTTATTTACCTTTTCAAAGAACTACCTCTTGGTTTTATAGATCTTTTCTATTTTTTTAAAAATTTCTATTTCATTGATTTCTGCTCTGATCTCAACCATTTCCTTCCTCTGTTTACTTTGAGTTTTGTTTGTTCTTCTTTGTCTGGTTCCTTTAGGTGTAGCATTAGATTGTTTATTTGGGATTTTTCTTGTTTCTTGAGGTAGGCTGGCATAGCTAGGAACTTCCCTCTTAGAACTGCTTTTGCTGCATCCCATAAATTTTAAAAAGTTGTGTTTTCACGTTCATTTGTTTCAACATAGTTTTGATTTTTTGTTTCTCTTTGATTCACATGTTGTTTGTTCACATGTTGTTTAGTCTCCCCATATTTGTGTTTTTTCCTGTTTTCTTTGTGAAATTCATTTCTAGTTTCATGCCATTGTGGTGGAAGGAGATTCTTGATATAATTTCAATCTTCTTGAATTTATTGAGGCTTTTTTTGTAGCCTTACATGTGGTCTATCCTGGAGACTAGTCCATGTGCACTTGAAAAACATTACTCATGTTCTTCAGTTTTTGGATGAAATAATTTATAAATGTCTATTAAATTGATCTCCTCTAATGTGACATTTAAGGCCGTTATTTCATTATTAACTTTCTCTCTGGATGATCTATCTATTGATGTGAGTAGGGTATTAAAATCCCCTACTATTATTGTATTACTGTGGATTCCTCCCTTTATGTCCATTAATAATTGCTTTACATATTTAGGTGCTATGGTGCGTATGTAGATAGTTACAGTTTTTATATCCTCTTATATCTAATTATATACAGATATAATTAATCTGTAATTGTACAGATTAACCCCTGTACAATTATGTAATATCCTTCTTTGTCTTTTTTTTTGTTGTAAAGTCTATTTTGTCTGATATAAGTATTGCAATCCCAGCTTTATTTTCATTTCTACTTGCATGGCATATCTTTTTCATCCCTTCACTTTCAGTCTGTGTGTGTCTTTCGGGAAGCTGAGGGACTTACAAGTAAGTCTCTTGTAAGCAGCATATACATGGGTCGGGTTTTTAAAACTATTCAGCCACACTATCTTTTTATTGGAGCATTTAATCCATTTACATTTAAAGTAATTATTGATAAGCATGTACTTATTGCCATTTTGTTAATTGTTTTTGTTTTTTCTTTTATAGTTGTCCTCTGTTCATTTCTTTTTCTCTTGATCTCTTCCCTTGTGGTTTGCTGTTTTTCTTTAGTGTTTCATTTATATTCCTTTCTCTTTGTTCTTTTTATATCTTTTGGAGGTTTTTGGTTTGTGGTTACCATGTGGTTTATATATATCATTCTTTATCTATAGCATTCTATTTTAACCCGATAGATATTTAAGTTCAAATATATTCTATAAGGACTATATTTTTACTCCCTGTCCATACTTTATGTTATTGATGTCCTGTTTTGGATCTTTTTGTTTTGTGCATCTCTTAATTAGTTATTGTCGTTTGAGTTTGATACTCTTTGTAGTGGCTTTTTAAATGTCTGATTTGCTGTATTTATTGAATATTTGCCTTTACCTGTGAAGTTTTTTCCTTTCTCATATTTTCTTATTTCTGGTAATGGTCTTTCCTTTTCTGCTTAAAGAAGACCCTTTAACATTTCTTGTAAGCTGGTTTAATGGTGATGAAGTCCTTTAGTTTACGCTTGTCCGGGAAACTCTTTATCTCGCCTTCAATTCTGAATGATAACCTTGCTGGGTACAGTATGCTAGGTTGTAGGTTCCTTTCTTTCGGCACTTTAAATGTCCTACCACACTCTTCTGGCTGTAAAGTTGCTAAGAAATCAGCGGATTGTCTATAGGGTTTTCTTTGTATGTAATCCATTTTCCTCTTGCTTTCTTTGAGACTGTCACTTTAACATTTGCCATTTTAACTACAATCTGACTTGGTATGGGTCTCTTTGGATTCATCTTGTTTAAAACTCTGCCTGTTTCCTGGACCTGGATGTCTGTTTCCTTTCTCAGCCTTTATTTCTTTAAATAAAGTTTCTGTTCCGTTCTCTCTTTTGGTATCCTTTTAGGATCCTTATAATGTATATGTCTGGGCACTCGATGTTATCCCAAAGGCCCCTTAAACTATCGTTTTTTAAAAATTATTTTTTGCTATTCTGATTGGTTGATTTCCACTAGCCTGTCTTTCAGGTTGCTTATCCATTCTTCTGTGTTAGCTAATTTGCTGTGGATTCCTTCTAGTGTGTAATATTCATTTCAGTTATTCTTCAGGTCTGCTTGGTTTTTTTCTTGTTTTCTTCCTTTCTAATTCTTTGTTGAAGTTCTCTCAATTTCCTCTATTCCACTCTTAAGTTTGGTGAGGATCCTTATGACTGGTTCTTTGAATTCTTTATGAGGCAGATTACTTATTTCTGTTTGCTTAGGTTCCCCCACCCCCACCCCACTCCAGGGATTTTTCTTGTTCCTTCATTTGAGACATATTCTGTCTTTTCACTTTGTTTTACTTTACATATTTGTTTATATGAATTAGGCAAAATAGCTGTTTCTTTCAGTCTTGGAAAAGTGGGTTTATATAGAAGCAGCTCTGTGCAGACTGTGTGTGCTGGGTGGTTTTGGCAGGTTTGTAGGAGCTGAGTTGGTGCCTAAGGTGTATGGAGCACTGGCCTACCAAGCCCAACCGCTTCTGGGTGGGGAGGCCAGGTGGGTGTGGTGATGCCCTGTTGATCCTGTTTGCTCCCTTTGTTTGGAGGCAAATGGCTCCAGGTAATGTAGCTGTGAACACACTGAAGTGATCCTGCAGGTAGGCCAGAGCCCTGCTCCCCACCCCATGGAGGTGGAGAGGGATGTAGACAATGGAGTTGACTGGTCCCTCTGACCCTGGAGAATTCCAGGCACCTGGGCCTGAGCAGGCACTTCCAGCTCCTAACACGAGCAGGCACTGCACCTGGGCCCAGAGCAGGCCCTGGGGGCACCTGGGCCTGAGCAGGCACTTCCAGCTCCTAACACGAGCAGGCACTGCCGCACCTGGGCCCAGAGCAGGCCCTGGGGGCACCTGCGGCTGGCCAGGCACTTCCGGGGCTTCCCACGAGCACTCATTTCCGGCTCCCAACACGAGCAGGCACTGCCCGCACCTCGGCCCCAGCGGGCACTTCTGGCGCCCGGGGCACTAGCCTGATGCCCAGAGAGAACAGCTCTCCGCGGGGAGGCCGGTGCGTGCGGTGACCCCTGTTGTTCCCGCTCCCGTTGCTCGGAGGCCGAGGCTCCAGGCCACGGAGCTGTGACCCGGACCTGCAGGTAGGAGCCCCGCAGAGCCCGCTCTGTGCAGGTGCAGGTGCAGGTGCAGGTGCAGGGGGCTCGGCCCGGAGAGTCCCTGCGGCTCCCTCGGCTCCCCAGCCCTCTGGGCTCTTTCTCCTCTGTTGTCAGCTGCTCACTGGACGCTGGGGCGGCTGCAGGTGTCGTTGCTCCTGCGTGTCCGTGTCCGTGTCCTGTGTGTCTGCGAGCTCGCTCGTGGGAGGGGCGGCGTCCCGCCTCCTGCCCGCCGCCGTCTTGGGCCTTCCCAGTAACTCCTTTCTCTGCCAAGCGCTGCTCTAAGCTCTCGGATAAGATGATGAGCTGAGAGTAAACATAACCCTTATACTGCAGCCTCAGGAGGGAAAAAGAAATAGTAGTGAATCACACGAGTAAAGGACAGTCGCCAATGCTTTAAGTGTCCTGAAGGAGGGGTGCATGGAGCCTTCGGAGACCACGGGAGGGGGTGGCCCTGAGGACGTGACGGTGAGCAGAGGCCTTTGCTGGAGAGTGGGCATGGCTGAGACGAGGGACACGGTGGGTAGGGTCACAGCAAGTGCGGTGGAGGGGAGGCCTGGCATTTCATGCGGAGACCTTTAAACAGTGTCCAGCAGGCACCCACACGACCTGACTTAGGTTTGAAGAGGTGTCTAGGTGGGTGGAGCTGGAAAGAGTGAAGGCAGAAGGAAGACCAGGAGGCATGGGGTGGAAGCAGACAAGGGTTTAGTAGGGAAGCAGGGCTGATGGCTGGGTAACCCTGCCAGAGCTTTGAAGGGTGGGGGCGTGGCCAAACATGGAAGGCGTGGCCAAACGTGGAAGGCGTGGCCAAACGTGGAAGGCGTGGCCAAACGTGGAAGGCGTGGCCAAGTGTGGAAGACATGGCTAAGCACCGGGGCTGCAGACTTTGGATCTGGCAGGCTCAGAACTGGAGGGACAACTGGGACCCTTGCTGGCTCCAGAGAGAGCTGTTGTCCAGGGCCAGCACGGCATGGGTCAGGGGTGATCTGCAGTGCTGCCCCTCCCCTGGGGCCTGCCTGACCTTGCATTCAGTAAGCATTCACTACCACTTGTCGAATTTGTTGTTGTGGAGCCCTGGGCCTTCCTCGGACTGTCCTTGAGAGTGGACAGCCAAGAGAGGGGACAGTGTCCCCAGCAGGACTGTGCCCCATTCTTTTCATGTAGGCCACACATCCAGTCTCTTCTGCCATATTCTTTGTTACCGGAATTATACGTGGGTACAAGAAAGAAAATAAAAGTAGTAGTTTTGACAGGCAGCGTTCCCTGCAAGCGTCTCTGCTGGTAATGATGGATCTGGACCCGCTCGCCTCTGCCCAGGGCTCGCTGGCTGGGTCCGAATCAGGAGCAGCATGTGCGCTCCAAACCAAAAGATGTGCCTTTCTCATTTCTGACAGCAGCGTTCTTTAATTGATCTGTTCTTACCCTCCTGCTTCTTGCCTCTCTCCATCGGCCCTCCCCTCTGGCGCTCTCTCCTCTTTCTATGTCGGGGTGATTTGAACAAAATCCCAGAATATGGCAAGAGGCCTCTAACAAGGGGAGAGAGAATTAAGCCAAATTAATTCCAGCAAAATAAGAGGAATTAGGCTTAATTTAAGCAGGTAACAGAAGAGAACTGAGCTGGTGTTTTCCGTTTCCCAGCAATGAGCTTGCATCAGCTCTTTGTTTTGCCAAAAGGAAGGGCAACATGGCTGCCTTGGTTCAGAACGGCGCCCCTCCCCCCATGCCCATGTCCTCCTGGCCTGGGATTATGGGTTTGCAAGTCGCTGACCAGGGTTGAATTTGATCATTATTAAGGTTCAGTGCTAACCTCCTCCCCTTATTTCCTTCCCATTTAAAGTTTCAGGGATAATAAATTCTTTTGATTTAGCAATTATTGGAGTACAGAATTAGTCAAACGCCAGCTTTGAGAACAAAGTAGAATGAGGACTGGGTGGGCTTCGCCAAGATGCCGAAAGTACTCACAGGCTTGCTGCTGAAAGATCTGGGGGAAATGGTGCTTTGTTAAGTCTGAAATGGGATGGGTTTTAATTTAAGAGCATAGCTTCAACCCTCACCTCTCTCTGTGAGCAGAAAAATAGTTATGTTTGTGGGTGACATATTCCCAAGTAAATCGTGCTAAACCACTGTGCTGAAATACATTCTATTGACTTGTCTGGGGCTGTGCTTTCCCAAGTACAACACTGAGTTGGCTCGTAATAAAAATAAATAAGAATTATATATCATTTCATCATTTTTTGTATTACACTTCCAAAATGCATAAGGATATAACACAACGTGTTGCAATATAGTTTTAGAAAATACAATGATAAAATTAATCCTTGATACAGAATAACGTGTGTGGGGGGATGAAAGCAGACAGGAGCAATGGGTGCTTTGCAGATGCTCCCGGGCCAGGTGCTAGGCTGAGGGCCATGCTCTTTCTCTGTGGGCTGGTGGAGGCCAGACAGCCCAGGAGAAGGGGCCCCGCCCAGGGCTGCTATAGGAGCTGGCAGTGCCTGTGGATGATGTGTGGGGCAACTGCTGCCCTTCCTGGGCAGGTCAGAGCACTGCCTGAACCCTTTCCATCCACAGATGCTCCTGGAGGCAGCTTGAGGCTGGGCCTCTTTGAGCTGGGTCCCTGCCCACCAGGCGCTAGGTGGGGCAGGGCTGAGCCAAGCAGGACAAGTGTTTGTTTGTTGTTGACTCACTTTGTTTATGCTGCAGCCCTGAGCTGGAATGGCTACACTGAAATGTAGACAAAGGGCTCCAGTAAACATACTGCTCCAGTCACCTGGACTCAGCCCTGCTGGGGGTGGGGAGCACCTCAGATGTGCCTGGGACCTCAAAGGTGGGGGGTCCCAGGAGGATTTCCTAAGGGAGTCCTATCTCCTCGGGGGAGGGGGAGCCCGGAGAGACCCCAGACCTGCACTGGGGTATCAGGCTTAGGCATCCCTCCACACCCCTCCCAGTGCCTGTTTCCCCAAATGCATGTGCACACATGAGAGTGTTCCCACCAGGTGTGTACAAATGAACACACACACTCAGTGGAGATGCACATGCAGACGTGTCCACATGGATGCACGCGAGTGTGTGCACACAGGAGACCCCTCCCCTCCCCTCCCCTCCCACCTAGGGCTTCCCCCACGTGTGACAGCCTCCCGCTCCCCCACCACGGCAGTAAGTGTCCCACCGTCCGGGACCCCAGCCCAGCCCCCACCTCTCACCTTTTCTGGTCCTCGTGCACCTCTCCCTAGCATCCACTCCTCACCTTACCTCCTGGCTCCTATAAAACCTGCCTGGCATGACCCCTGGCCTCCCATTCCCCATTTCCTACATGCCCCTCCACCCCCGACAGTGACGGGGACAAGGAACCCCAGTGTCCTGACTTGGGGCACTACCTCAGAGGCCCCCTCCCCCACCCCTTAGCTGGGCTTGCCGGCAGTTTCCGTTCCGAGGGTCTCCCTGAAAGACTGGAAGGAAGCCCTCCCACCTCCCCCATGTCAGACATCAGGCCCCAAGAAGCCTTGGGAGCTGGGCTGCCAGGCCCCCCATGGGACAGGAGGCCAGGGGACGCCCTGGCTGGCGAGGAGGGGTTCAGGTGAGTGTGTGTGGAGGGAGGGAAATGGCCCTCGTGATGTGACCCCAGTTGGAGGCTCACCTCTCTGGTTATTCAGAGGTGTGGAGGGAATGAAGTAGAGGGAGTCTGGGACTAGGGAACCCTGGGAGTCCGGGGGGGGGGGCAGGGACAGTGGACGACAGGGCCATTGGCTGCCCTGACACAAGAAGGGCACAGATAGGTTGTTGTGGTGATTGTGAAGTTTACCCTTCTAGTCTGTCAGGTGCTGTGCAAACTTCCTGCTGTGTGTTCCCTTGGGCTGTGTCACCTACATCCTTTATTTATACATGGAATGGTGAGCCGGCGGCATTAATGAACTTGGAGAACATGACCCCCTGACAAGCTGTTTGCCCAAGCGGCTACACCTCTCAGTGCACAGAGCGAAGCCTCAATCCTGGGGTGGTGTGGCGGTCCTCCTTAGGGATAGGCGGGGTCCTGGTCATTTGTTACCTGGGCTGTCACAGGGTCCTTCCTGGGAGGCCACATACATTCTTCCAAGTGTCCCCACCAGTCCAGATTGGTCAGATCCCAGCTCTGCTGTGTGGCTTTTTCAGGAACCACTAAATTGTCTTTCAGTGTCACTTGGAGCCAGGTGTGCTGAAGGCCCTGGGCAAGCTATAGGACTGGGGCTGTGAGGTGGGCCCTTACCTGGCACTGGGACCCTGAGACCACGCCCCTGCTCTGTGAGACCACGCCCCTGCAGAAGGTGTCTGCTGAGCTCCAAGTGAGCAGACGAGCTGGGAAACTGCATTGTCACGACTCAATCTCTCAGAATGCTGTAGCAATTTTTAAAAAGTATGCGTCCACTCTGCCACATTTTAGATATCCTTCCACCTACAGAAGCCGTCAAATAAAAATTAATTTTGGTTTAAAAAAAACCCATGCTGCATATTTTTGACACTCACTGTCTGTTCATTTGCACGGGACACGTTCTTCCATAATGAATCATCGTAACGCTTAAATTAAACACAGTAAAAGAATGGTTAATGCCATAACACGCTGACAATTTAACCTGGCCAATATTTTTATTGCCTTGTACAATAAACCTAACAGAGCACAACTTGCTTTTGACTGGTGGAAAATCGGTTATGAACCGCCAGGGAGCGGCCAATTTTTCAAATGCAGCCATTCAGTCATACTATAGCCACTAAGACTTTTTTTTCCCATACACTATTGCTGTTATAATCTTTTGAGGATATTTTATCACGGCAATAACCTCCTCAAAATCAGTCTTTACTGCAGTTAACGACTGGACAGCTGGAGCTCTAACTGGCCTGGCGTTGCCCCCAGCCATTAGCTAACAAACCAGTTGTTATCTGCAGGTAACAACCCATTTCTTGTGGAATTTCTTGATGAAGTACCTCACTGGATCAAAGTTATTTTTTCCCCTTTCTGCCCCAGCTTCCTGCCTCTCAGCGGAATCAGCAAGAGGCAGGGAGCTGGTGGCTCTGTAACTCCCATGCCAGCCGTGGGGTCTGGGGGAAGCCGCGTGCCAGGCCCGCGTGCCCAGGGATGAGCAGGGCAGGTGTCTGCCACATCCTGACAGGGTGTGGGGTGAGGCAGGGGGAGACGCTCTGCCGACCTGAAGGGACAGAGTGCAGGGCTGCCCGCCTGGGAGGCGCTGAGGACAGAGGGCAGGGCGCAGCCTGCAGCGCTGGCCGGGCGTCAGCAGTGGAGGCAGAACTGGCCCAGGCCCGAAGCTGTCCAGGGATTGACACTCACCTCGGGTTTGCTAAATCTCGCCTTTAGATGTATACGTCCTCATGTCCTGTGTGTTTCACTTTTGATCACCCTCGTCAAATGTGGGCTTTTTAAACTAGTGATTTAAAGTTATGAAATGTTCATCTATTTTACAGTGAACATATTTTTTAAGGACAAGATGAGCCAATTTGGACCCCGGCACCAGTGGTACATACGGAGAGGCACAGGCCAGTGTGGAGGTTAAGTATGTGCCTGTGTGCGGCTCACAGAGGGCTGGTCGGGAGGGATGCTGATCTCAGGGCAGTGCTGCCAAGGCTCCGCCTCCCACAGGGCCCGGGGGTCCTCCTGCAGCGGGCACTGGCCCTGGTTGGGTTCACTCTTCCCAGTACTTGGCGTCAGGAGCCGCAGGAGCAGGTGATCACCTGTTTACAGAGTCAGTGTGGGATCCCAGGGCTTACCATGCGAGACAGCTCCCGACTCCTGAAATCACAGTGCTGATTGTAGGAACTTCACACATGCGTCTTTAATAAGCAGGGCAAAACAAAAAATTAATGTTTTTAAAAGTGAAATAAGATTTTTTTCCAGCCTGGAGAGAAGACCAATTAAAACCACTTCAAATTCTTAAATGGGTTTTAATTTGAGAGAGTGGAATTCTTTCAAGAATATGAGTTTTGCTAAATATTTGAAATCATTATGTATCATGCTTGTCTGAAGCCCAAGATGCTTGGAAATTAAATAACAAATTAAAAATGAGGAAAGTGTTCATTTTTGAATTACCTGGTGGGCGACTCCCCCGGTGGCAAGGCACAGTTTCTGGGGACGTGGAGGGTCGGTGTGGGTGAGCTGAGCGTACACGGGCTTCCTCCACATTCCCAAATTCAAATGCTGCCACCAGATAAAGCAATTCTTAGGATTGTAAATCATTCTGAATTTCATAAACCCAACTCTTTAACCTTTTGTAAATGACGAAAAGTGCAACACATTCTTAACATTTCTGATCATTCCACACTATGCTGGCCCCATAAAGCTCATCTTTTCCAAATTTAAGCACTTAAAAATGTGAAGTGCTTCAATAAATTTAAATTGGCATATGCTACGCATATCAATGGGAAATGATTCAGGCATTACAGGCTGGAAGTGGTGAGTGAGGGCAGGCAAACCGGAGCGTCCACTGTCGTGGGATTGATTTTTAATGACTTGCTATTGATTGGGTGCCTTTTAAACCTGCTGGCCTAAGGTGCCGCTTGCATATCCATCACGCGTATCTTTGGCCCACTCTTCACAGCGAGTGTTGGTTACTTTTCTCCTCCTGCCAAGAGAGCCTCCTGAGTTAGATCAAGCCCTCCTTGCATTGGGCCTTCCAGGGACAAGCACGGAATAGCCACCTGGCAGGAGGGCAGCATAGTGTCCAAGACTCTAGCGGTTGTAAGTGACAACATCCACTTGAAGCCAAAAAGGGACTCACTGGCTCTCATAACTGACAAGGCCTCGGGTGGCTCTGGGACGGCTGAACCCAGGGCCCTCTCCTCTCTCGTCTCTCCCTCTTACGGCAGCTCTCTCCCTCTCTCTCCCTCTTTCTCCTCCACTCTCTCTCACTCCACCTCTCCCTCCATCTCTGCTTTTCAGACGCGATGGTGGCGTCCTCAGGAACGCTCTCTGCCCCCCACTGTTCCAGGCTCATGTCTCCTACTTCCTGGTCCGCTAGAAAGGGACGCTCTGGGAGCAGTGTTCCAAGGGAGATGCTGAAGCAAGTCTCACTGGATCAGGCCGGGCCACGGACCCATTTCTGAGTCTGTCACTGAGGTCAGGGGAGTTGGTGTTCTGATTGGCCTCATGTGGCTACAGAGCCCCCCCAAAGGCAAGAGTAGAATCAAGTCTCAGACAATAGAGTTGGGAGTGGAAAGAGGTAAATATGAGTCCCGTGAGGAGGCATGAAGGGCCAGAGTGGCCTCTGAGTGTCTGTGGCTCTGTCTGCAGTGGGCGACCGGAGGTTATAGTCACTTACTCCCTTGAAATTAGATGCGTCACGTGCTTTGCCTTGGCCAGTGAAATCTGAGGAAGTTGTGATGTCACTTTAGGGTGTGGGTGCTCCTGAAGTCTGGGACCCCTAGTGAGCAGGTGTGGGAACAGGACCTCAGCCTGTGTCTCGGTCACAATGGGTGCTGCAATGAGAATGCCATAGACCGAGTGGCTCCAACACCACACGTTTACTGCTCCCGTCAGAGCTGGGAAGTCCAAGGTCAGGGAGCCTGCAGGGCTGCGGTGTGCTGAGTCCCTGTCCTAGTTTTCTTACGTGGCAGAGAGAAAGGGAGCTCGGGGCTCTTCATCCCCTGATAAGGGCACCAATCCCATAATGGGGCTTCACCCCCATGACCTCATCCAGACCTAATTACCCCCAGATACCATCCCAGTGGGGCGAAGGCTTCTGGTTATGGATTTGGGGAGGACACAATCAGCACGCAGCAGCCAGCAGCCCTTGGTGGACATAGAAAGGGAAGCAGACGTTGGTCGTTGGAAACCATAAATATTTGGGGATTGTTTACTGAAGAAGCACACCCAGGCCGTCCTGAATGTGTGCAGTCAGCATCAGAAAGCAGGTCTGACCTGAACGAAAATGTGGAAGACGTGGCGGGATGACCCACTCGGCCAGAATCTGGAGAGACACGAGCCACCAGGGAGAGGAGGGCCGTGATGTTTGCTTGTTCGGGGCAGAAGCCACGAGAGGCTGCCAAGAAGAGCTCAGCTAGGATAAGAGACAAGTTGGCGGAGGTTGGCGGGGCCACGTGAAGTGTGCAGGGGCTGCAGACCTGGGGGCATGTGCGTGTCCTCTTGCTGGGCTTTTCTCCACAAATCCCAGCAGATACAAGAAAACTGGGGAGAATACAACGGGAGCTTCTTTTATGCAGACCTGGAGGAGGGACAAGGAATCACTGCAAGAGGGGAGCAAAACTCCATCCATTCTCTTCTCTCTCTTTGGACAAAAGTCTTAGTTAGCAGGAGGCAGCCCATCAAAAACTGCTGCACTTAGGGCGTCAGTGAAAATCCATTGCAACTACTCTGAATATGGGGGTGAAGGTATCTCTTTGACACAGTGTTTCTCCTTCATATATGTTCCCAGAAGTGGGATTGCTGGATCATATGGTAGTTCTATTTTGAATTTTTTGACAAACCTCCATACTGTTTTCCATAATGGCTGCACCAACACTCGTTCGTATCTGACTTATTGATCACAGCCATCCTAGTAGGTGTGAAGTTGTATCTCTTTGTGCTTTTGATTGGCATTTCCCTGATGCTGTATCTTTTCATGGCCTTATTGGCCATTTGCATATGTTGGGAGAAATGTCTGTGCACATTCTTTGCCCATTTTTAAATTGGTGTTCTTTTTATCACTGTTTTGTAAGTGTTCTTTATATGTTCTGGATACAAATGCCTTATCAGATACGTGATTTGCAAATATTTTTCCTATTCTGTGGGTTGTCTTTTCACCTTGTTGATAAAATCCTGTGTGGCACAAATGTTTTTAATTCTTAAAAAATCTAGTTTATCTATTTTCTCTTTTGTTGCCAAATCCAAGGACATGAAGATGTACTCCTATGTTTTCTCTCTTACATTTAGGTCTTTGATCTATTTCAAGTTAATTTTTGTATTTCATGTGAGGTAAAGGTCCAGTTTTATTCTTTTGTATGTGGATATCCAGTTACCCCAGCACCATTTGTTGGAAAGACTGTTCTTTCAAGACTGAATGTTCTTGGCACCTCTGTGAAAAAATCGGTTGACTGTAGACACACGGGATTGTTTCTAGACTCTCAGGTCTATACCACTGACCCAAGGGTCTGTCCTTAAGTAAGCCAGTACCACAGTGTCTTGATTACTGTTGCTTTTGAAAGCAAACTTTAAAATTGGGAAGAGCAAGTCCTCCAGCTTCATTCTTCTTCAAGATTTCTGCCTATTCTCAGTCCCCTGTAATTTCATATGAATTTTAGAATTAGCTTGTCAATTTCTATAAAGAGGCCAGATGAGATTCTAATAAGGGTTGTGTTAAATCTATAGATCAATGTCAGGATTATTGCCATCTTAATAATATTTTGTCTTTCAATCCATCAAAATGGAAGGTTTTCCCATTTATTTAGATCTTTCATTCCTTTCAACAATACTTTATAGTTTTCAGAGTATAAGTTTTGCAATTCTTTTGTTAAGTTATTCCTAAGGAGTTTGTTCTTTTTTGATGTTGCCATAAAATGGAATTGTTTACTTAATTTCTCTTGGCAGTTGTTCATTGCAAGTGTTTAGAAATGCAGTTAATTTCTGTATATTGATCTTCATCCTGCTACCTTGCTGAACTTATTTATTAGTTCTAGTAGTATTTTAGTGGATTGTTTAGGACTGTCTGTGTACAAGAGCATGTCATCTGTGACTAGAGATAGTTTTACTTTTCCCTTCTCGATGAGGATGGATGCCTTTTATTTCTTTTTCTTGACTAATTGCCTTGGATAGAACCTCTAATGCAATGTTGAATAGAAATGCTGAGAGTGGATATCTATGTTTCATTCCTGATTCTCTGTGGAAAGTGTTGATCTTTCACAGTTGGGTATGATGTTAGCTATGGATTTTTTGTAGATATCCTTTTCAGGTTGAGGAAGTTCCCTTCTATATCTAGTTTGTTGAGTGTTTTTATCACTCAAGGGTACTGAATTTTGTCAAATGCTTTTTCCATATAGATTGAGATGATTATGCGGTTGTCTCTTTTTATTCTCGTGAGATGGTGCACTACGTTAATTGATGTTCGGATGTTAAACCAATCTTGCATTCCAGATGTGGACCCCACTTGACCAAGGTGTATATAATTCTTCTTATATGTTGGTGGATTTCGTTTACTAGTATTTTTGTTGAGGATTTTTGCATCCATATTCATAAGAGATCAGTGGTTTCCCTCCTTTGTCATGTCTTTGTCTGATTTTGATATCAGGATGATGTTGGCTTTGTCAAATGAATTTGGAAGTATTCTTTCCTACTCTACTATTGGGAAGCATTTGTGATGAACTGTTCCAAGTGGAGAGAACATTCTTTAGGTGTTTGGTAGAATTCAGCAGTGAAACCAACTGGGTCTGAGCTTTTCTTTGTGAGTTTTTAAACTACCCATTCAACTGCTACTTGCTATAAGTCAAATCAGATTGTCTGTTTATTCTTGAGTCAACATTTATAGATTGTGTCTTTATAGCATTGTCCATTTTATCTGAATTATATAATTTGTTGATATACCATTGTTCATAGGATTCCTTTATAAATTCTTTTTGCTTCTGTAAGGTCAGGAGTAGTGACCCTTCTTTCATTTCTAATTCTAATAATTTGAGTCTTCTCCCTTTTTAAATTGTCTCTATAGCTAAAGGTTTGTTATTTTTATTGACCTTTTCAAAGAAATAGCTTTTGGTTTGAATGATTTTTTTCTATTGTTTTTCTGTTCTCTATTTCATTAATTTCCACTCTATTTTTTTTATTGTTTCCTTTCCTCTAGGTTTAGTTTGCTCTTATTTTTCCAGTATTCTAAGGTAGGAGATTAAGTTGCTTATTTGAGAGTTTTCTACTTTTATAAGTTAGGAATTTACAGCTATAAATTTCCCTGTTAGCACTGCTTTAGCTGCATCCCATAGTTTTGGTATGTTATATCTTCATTTTCCTTCATCTTAAAGTATTTTATAATTTACATTTTGATTTCTTTGACTCATAGATTATATAGGAGTGTGTCGTTTAATATCCACATATTTGTAAGATTCCCAGATTTCCTTTTGTTATTGACTTATAATTTTATTCCATGTGGTTAGAGAACATACTATGTCTTATTCAATTCCTTCTTCTAGCACAAATGAGTGAATTTATCAAGATTGCAGGATACAGAAAGCAGCCATATTTCTGTATATTAGCAATGCAGAATTGGAATTCAAAATTTACAAAATAGTACATTTATCATAGTACAAAAAATGAAATACTTAGGTATAAATCTAACAAAATGTATGGCATCTCTATGCTGAAAATTATAAAGCACTCCTGAAAGAAATCAACAAAGTCCTAAATAAGTGGAGAGATATCTATGATTATGGATACGAAGATTCAATATTGTTAAGATGTTTATTCTTAATTGACCACAATCCTATTAAAAATTCTAGCAGGCTTTTTTTTTGTAGATACTGACATGTTGTTTTTAAAATGTCTATGGAAAGGCAAAGGAATCAGGAGAGCCAAAATAATTTGGAAAAGAAGAGCAAAGTTGGAAGACTCATGCTACCTGTTTACTATACATTTTACTATAAAGCTCAGTAATCAAAACGACATGTTATGGGTAAAATAGTAGTCACATAGATCAATAGATAGAATAGAGAAGAAAAAGATTCACATAATGACTTTGACAAAGTTATGAAGGAAATTCAATGGAGAAAGGATAATCTTTTCAAGAAATTGTGTTCAAACAATTGGACATACCTATTCAAAGAGGTGAATGTTGACCCAGACCATACATCTTATACCAAAAAAAAAAAAATGAATCATAGAACTGAATGTAAAATGTACAGCTATAAAAAAACAAAAACTCCTATAAGAAACCATATGAGAATATCTTTGTGATCTTGTATTTTTAGATGTGACACTGAAAGCGTGATCCACTCAATAGGAAAAAGACAAATTGGACTTCATCAAAATTAAAAGCTATTGCTCTGGAAAAGACACTGTTAAGAAAATGGAAAAATCAAACACAGGCTTGGAGAAAATATCTACAAGTCACATTTGTGACAAAGGGTTTGTGTCCAGCATATATAACTGACTTTTAAAATTTAAGTATAAGATAACAAATAGTTCAATTTTTAAAATGAGCAAAAGATCTAAATAGGAAGATATATAGGAAGCTATACCGATGGGAAATAAACATATGTAAAGACTCCAACACCACTAGTCATTAGGGAAATGCCAATTTGAATTGCAATGAGATATCACTACTCTCCTATTAGAATGGCTAAAATAAAAAGTCTGACCATGTCAGCATCCATGGATGCAGGGAAATTGGTACTTTAATGCATTGCTCATTGGACTGCCAAATGTTACCACACTCTGGAAAACAGTTTGGCAGTTCCTTATAAAGTCACCCCTACCCAGTAATTCCACTCCGAGGTAAATGATGTTCACACTCAAAGCTTTACACACATTTTCATAGCAGCTCTACTTATAACAACGCAACCTGGAAACAACACAGATGTTCTCAGGCTGGTGAATAGATAAACTGTGGTACTTCCATGCAATGGGACACTACTTAGCGATCAAAAGGAACAAACCATCTAAAATACAAAATGTGGTGACTCATGAATGCATTTTGCCAAGTGGAGAAGCCAGAATCCAGAGGTCCCACGGTGTGTGATGCCACTGACGATATTTTGGAAATACTCAGGCGTAGGGTGTTTGTGGGGGGGAGTAACTCCACAGAGTCTTCATGAGAGAATTTGTGGGGGATGAAATATATCATGACTGTGGTGGTGGATGCTCGATTAGTTATTCGGTGAAATTCAAGGAACTGGACATCACTGAGTGTAAATTAAAACAAGATATGGGGGAAATAAAAAATGGAATACAAACTATAACAAATGAACCTGACTGTGTTACAGATGGGTGATCTAAGCACACAAAGGAAATGGAAAAGAAAAAAACGAACCTAAATTACTTTGTAAAATACTGACTATTTTGCTGGATAACGTAAAGACAAAAAGAACTGTACCCGAATGCTATACTCCAGGCAGTAAAATAGTTTCTTGTGGGGCTGTGGGTTAACCATTCTGAAATTACGTTATGTGTAAAGAAGAGCTGACTCACTGAGTATATGTTAGATCGTAAGAGCCAGATTTCTCCCTGTTAGAAAAAGACGTCATAAATAAGAAAAGGGGAAAGGTTGGATGAACCTGGTGGTGCTGGATCAGAAACAGACAGAGGAGATGCATGAATGTACAGATAGACACAGACATAAATGCATCATGTGTTCCCAGCTTCTGTTTTCTGAGACGGCCGAGAAGCAATGAAACCTCAGTAACGCTGGGCACACACAGTGCCCTCAACGTGTCTTCTAAGTACCCATCTTCAGTAGGAGGAGCCAGGGCTGCTTTCCAAGTGATTGATTCCAGGGCTGGCCCAGGGACCATACAAGACGAGCCTGATACGTCTTAGTGCCAGAAAGAAACTGCGTAGAGAAGATTGGGGCCTGTTGAAAGGGTACACAGCCGACCTGGACGGGTTCCCCAGGGCCAAAGCGGGAGCAGTTTGAGCAACAAAATGAAAAGTGACAGCACTGAGCTTTCACCCAGTAAAATGCATGTCTGCAAGTCTGTGTTGGTGTAAGTAAGCAAGCGGGAGAACAAATAAGAGGGGAAGGAGAACATCTCTTCTTTACAGAAGAATCCCAGTTCTTCTACTAAATGTATAATAAAAGACATGAGGGAAATTGAAGGTCACGTGAGAACGGCACAGCAATCACTGTTGCAGACAAGATCCACTGACAGGCGCTAAAATTATTAATACGTGGGCAGAAGTCTGAGCAGATGCGGAATATTTGCATGGTCTCGACTTGCAATTGTGGAGAAACCTGGTGGGCACCACCCCCACAGAGTGGTGAGGATTCAGTCTGCACAGGTGCCTGCTGGGCCGCCCCCTATCCCTTTCTGAAAGGGAGGGTCTCCCTCACAGCGCGGTGGGCAGGGGGTTGTCTAAGCCTTCCGTGGTTGTCCAGTTACAGGCCTCTGGGCTAAGAGGAGCTCCAGGAACCTGAAAGCAAAGTCTCGTGTCACGAAGGGCACTGGAGCAGGACACTGAGGACGCGCAGGGCCGTCCTGGGGGCCTCCAGAGCTGGCGTTGATACGTCTGCTTGTCCTCCTTCCAGACACCAGTGACCCCTTGAAGTGAGGCGTGGCCACAGGCTGCGCTGTGACCCGACAGTGAACACAGCTGCGCTGTGGCTCTGAGTGGAAGTGTCCACCACCCCTGGGAGCCTCTGCGGTGCTGCCTTTCTTGCCGCGGTGACTGACATGTTCCAGAAGGTGGCGGCTTCGCCAGCCAGGATCCCAAGAAAGGATCACGCCAGCAGAGTCCTTGCTGACCTCAGATTGGCAGGTAGTTAGACCGAGAAGTAAGCAGTGTTTGGGATTGGGCGGGCTTGTTACCACAGAGTGACCTAGCCCAGGGTGACGGAGCTCACTGGACAAAGTGACAGTGGGCACCAGGCGGGGAAAGCAGACCTGGACATGTCATCTGGCTATGCTGGCTGGGGAGCCATTGCTCAGGCACTTCAGTGGCCCCTCCCTTTGCTGGGCTGGGACGGGCTTGGCTGGACAAAGCCCGGGAGAAGGTAAGAGTCAGGCCTGGGTGTGTGGAAGGTGGGCCAGGCTTTTCATGCCACCAACATTTTGATTTTAAATTCTCCGTCCTCAAGATGCCTGAATGGCCATCACAGCTTCCCACTCCATCAGGAAAACGAGGGGCTGCAGCAAACCTGCACCTGAGGAAACACATGGGGCCGGGCCAGGGCTGGGGTGCTCCTCACGGCTGCAGGGCTCCCTCTGCCCTTGCACGTTGTGTCTTTTGAGCAGCCCTGGACCCAGAACGCAGAGACCTGGCTCGAGGGCCCGCTGTCCACAGTCACCAGGAATCACTGCTCCTGGGGCCTCAGTCCTGCTGCCTTTTGGAACTGGGGTAGATGAAGGAGGCGTTTCAAATTCATTTTGTTGTTGTTGTTCAGGAGTCCTTCCCCCAAAATGAAAACGTAAAACAGAATGGCTGCGAACCTGCTTCCGCTACCGGGGCCCATCCCCCAAGACCAGTGACCCTACATTTTCTCCAAGGAGCCCCCAGGATACCAGGATGGTTTGGAAAGTCCTCAGCTCATGGAGCTCACGCAGGCACTGGCTTTGCAGGACGGCAGGAGCACATTGTGCCTGTCAGGAGTGAGGCAGCCCGACCTGGACAGGAGCTGCTGGGAGGGACTCCGCTGGCCTCCTGGCCCAGAGCCCACAGCATCCCTTCCGCGGCTCACTCCAGACGGAGATGCTCCCCTTGACTGAGCCAGAAAGAGCAAAAGAGACTCAGAAAGAGTCATTTTGTGGACAAAATGCTTTCGTGCCCTACACATCCATGCCTGGGCCCCCAGGGCACCCAGAGATGGGCCCCCTGCATTTGGGGGAAGCTGGTGTGTTAGAGTCAGGCTTCTCTGGGTCAGAGTCCTACGTCTGCTGTGACCTTGGAGGGAACAGTGCATCTTCTCATCTGTAAAGTGGAGTTCCGACAGTGGCAGCCAGTGGCCGCAGACCTGTGAGAAGGAGGAGCTCATGCAGGTGAAGACCTGAGCCGGGCGCCAGGCACGGGGAGCGCAGCTGTGGTCGGCAGGGGCGTCTCCGTGGCCACCGTCCCCACACCTGACCACATGGGGTCGTGTCACTTCCTTCCTCCACAAGACACTTTGAACAACCTGTTCCCAGTCACAGCCCCCGCGCCCTACGGTCCCGGTGCAGGACCGGTGCAGAAGAGGACATTGGTAAGCATGTGGTGGGCAGGAGACATCTGGCTGACCTGTGATTTCCAAGGTCTTGTGCACCAGTCAGGACCGACGGCTTCCCAGCGTGGCCGCACCAGCAACCTCCTGATGATAGCAGGCTGCATCCCCGTGGTCGTGTGCACGGCCCCCCAGGTAGTTCCGGAGTGACCAGGGTGACACCAGCACCATCCAAACAAAAGCAAGGTCTTTATCAACACCATCAGTTGGTCTGCCCTGGTCCCCACACCTGCCGTTGTCTGCGTCGGGGTATAGGCGTAAGCCAGGACTGGTGTCCCGGTGTGGCCCTGAAGGAGTTAAGTGAGATAAAGAATATTATCAATATTGTATCAGTCACAGATGAGAAGCTACATACCGGGATCAGTGTAATTCAGTCATTGGTTTATGGACACCGAGTCCTCCGGGGACTGTCACAAATCCACTTGATGTTCCTGAGTGTGAGATTTAGCATTTGGATCTTTGATTTAGCTGAGAGATGTGTAAAAACTCATGCAGTCAGACAACTCCCTACAGGCGATTCATCTGTGTTGGCTTTTACGTAACAGTTATTCCCATCAAGTGCCAGCAGTAACTTAAGCTCCAGAGCTTGCCTCTGAATTCTCATTGCTGACACGCCGGAACGTGGAGGGACAGTGGCAGAGGCAAGAGTCCCCCTGGGAGAGTGGAGCCTTCGCGCTCCCTTGTTTCTTCGGATGGGAGGCACCAGCCCGGGGTTGCGTCTGGAGAAGGATGCAGCCCGTGGCTTGCATGCCTCGGGTCCTGCGTGAGGTCCTGATTTCCTGATGCAGAGTGCGGGCTGGGGTGGGGGATCCAGGAGCCCCTGGGGAGGTGTAGTTGGGAGTGTTGGGGGGGGGCTCAGGCTCCACAGCCACTCCCTGCTCCCTGGCTAGCTCAGCAGCGGGGGACAGGGAGTCTGAGGACATGTATCGGATTGTTTAACCCTGGTGGGACACATAACTGCGGTTGGTGGCTCGATGGACAGTGGTCTCGGTTTCCTCCTCCAGGACTTGTGCTGTCCCCCCCAGCCGCCTCGATCCAGCTCTGAGTCTCTCTTTGATATCTCACCATTTGTACCAAAAGTAGTGGGAGGGGGAGAAGGCAGAGTGTTGTATCATCTCAGTGCCTCCAGTGAGAATACACATGCACGTGGAAGGTTCTGTGCAGTTTTGGAGATAAAGGAGTGCAGTGGTGTGTGCCTGTGAGCGGGCTTCCGACGTGATGGGTATTACCTGACGGGGTGTTAGCCGGGCGGCTGGGCGTCAGCCCGGGAGCAGCAAGCCTTCCAGGAGTGGAGGTGTGGTCTGCCCAGCGAACTTGTGAGGAAGCCTTGCTTACCATCCTCACTTTGTAAAAGAGGAAGCAGGGCACAGACTGATTGTAGCTGGTCAAGCTGTGTCGACTGACGCCGGAGGCCATGCTGTCAGCCGGTGTGCGAGCCGCCTTCTTTTCATGTCGGTGAATGACGCCATCTTCCGCTTGCTTATGGGGACATTTTCAGGTTGGTGGGGGGGGCAGCCCCACCCAGCCCTCAGGCATTTCACCAGCCTCTGAGGCAATGATTTGCAGGCAGAATAGCTGTGGTCACAGGTGCTGCCAAAGGGCACGCAGACGCCCACTGGGAGGGCTGCTGTCTCCAGAAGTGGGTTGCACTCCAGGGGCAGGAGCACAGACCCTGTGGGGCTGTCCCTGAGCGGGGAGGTTGGCACACGGACCACAGCAGCATGGGCTCTTTCTGGACGGCCTAGGAGTGATGCTGCCCTGCCGAGCTCCAGGTGCAGGTGCTCTCCCAAGGTGAGTGCTGCTTCCAGAAGCTGGAACTGAAGGAATGACGCAGGACGCAGGATGGAAAGAGAAAGAGCTGGAAAACGCGAGCAGTTGAAGGGCTGCTGGACAGAGCGCAGGTCTGCTCCTCGTGCCTCGGCTGGGAGGTCTGATAGTGCCAGAAGCACGGATCAGACAGGAGAGGTGGGAGGGAGTTTCTGGGGAGAGAGCGGATAAAGATTTATGATGAAAGACATGAACCCTCCGAATCAAGCGTGAGAATGAACCCCAGGCAGGATCCAAAAAAGTAAGTCCTCAGGGGGCTACATCACAGCTACCAAAGGACAAATAAAAGTGCGGGGAGGGAGAGAAAGAACTAGTTCAGGTCAAAGGGCATTTACTGAAGAGACACCAGGGCTCCTTAGAGATTCCCCAGCCTCGCCCGGCAGCCCCTCTGCCCGCACTGGACCGTGTGGCCTATGGCTGCTTCCTGCCCTGTCCTGGGACTTGAGGACTTGCATTGCTCAGAAGCCAACACCTAGAGGGGCAGGTGGGACTGAGTGCCAGCAGGAAAGCCTCCCTGCAGGGAGGAGGGTGGAGAGGGGCAGGGACTCAGCCATAGTGGAGGGGCCCTGGGCATTTGGGAGGGGAGCTATGGAAGGTTCTGGGCAGGAAGCCCCCCTTTCCTGTCACACTCCCATGAGGGGAGAAGGCGTGTAAAGCCCCTGGCACACGAAGTGCTCACTCCGGCCGAGAGTGAGTGTTTATTGAGCACATACTATGCGCCAGCAGTCCGCGTGAGCTGTGCAGTCTATCCTCCCCACCAGCTGCAGAGGAGGTATTTTCATTGCTGACTTACTCAGGGTCAGCACCTTGTCAGACAGCTGCCGGAACATGAGCCCAGGTGGTCTTGTGCCGGGGGTGGGGTCAGGAAGCTCTTTTCTTCTGAAGGCCACAGGGAACTGTCGAAGGTGGGGGCAGAGCACGCGCTTAGAAATCGCACTGTGGAGACACGGATGGGCACGTTTACTTTTACATCACAGAATCCAGCCCAGCAGTGTTCACGGAGCACCCACCGCGTGTACACCCTGGTTGTGCCCTGTCGCTGGTCCAGAGTCAGCGACAAGAGCCTGAGTGCTGCTCGCAGGGGACGGGGGAGCCCGAGGGCGACGCTGTGTCCCAGCGCCTTTGTCTTCCACTAGCCCAGGAGCCAGGGATGCTCACAGGCAGTGAGTGACTTCCTCAGGCTCCAGTTTAAAGAGCCTTGGCTTGAAACAGTTCCATTTGGGAGGGTTTCTCCGTAGCATTTGGTATGGAATTATTACCAAATGCTAGAGAGGGACCCTGCCAAGTGCTGTATATCAGCTCAAACCCAAACTCCTAAACAATGAAATATTTATAATAAAAACAGACCCGGGAGAGGGGCACAGACTGGGGCGCCCAGCTGGTGAGGGGCTCCTGGCTGAGGGGGCCCAGTTGGTCTTGCCTGCTGCTGTAGGTACAGCCAGGGAGGCGGCGGGCACCAGGCACGGTGGGCGTGGCTGTGTGAGTGTCAGGAAGCCGCGAAGCCGGAGGCCTTGCCCTCCATCCGTCCACCCGCTGTGGGCGTGGCCCAGCTTAGTCCCACTTGGCGCCATCCTCCCGCTCCTAGTGCAGTGCTCAGCATTCAGCAGGCGCTCAATGAATGCTGACTGCCTGCAAGCCCGGCTCCTGCCAGGAACAGCAAGGCCTCGCCCATCTGGAGCCCACAGGGAATGAGATGGAGACAGCTGAGTTTTCCAGAAAGAGCCATCAATTATTTTCATGTAACATTTCAGATGGAAATATTTCTAAGATGCGGCGTACATTTCCTTTCTTCCTTTCTTGGAGAACGTGGAACACCATTAACCTTTCCGTAATGGCTCAGGGCTGCCGCTGTGAACCTCTCGTGCCAAGCGGGAGGTAATGCGGCCCTCGGGGCCGCGAGGTGTGCAGGGCGTTGGTTCCGCTAATGGCCTGGAGATGTGGGGGTCCTTCCCTCACAGCCAGGCTCACAATGTCGGCTGTTGTCAGTGTGGTCGTCTCTGGTGGCCCGTCTCTCTCTCTGAGTTACTATTTCCAGTTGACGGTGGGTCAGAAACCAGAGCTCCAGGCTTCTTAGAGTTTTGTGTGACGTGAGCGTCCATCTGCCCTCACTGAGCACCTGCCAGGCTTGAGTTTGATGTGGGAACTCGAGGCTCTCGTCGTCCTGGTCACTGTTTAGGCCACTCAGTTGTTCTTGCCGTTCTTCTCGATTCATGGCCATATGTCAGAAAGGCAGGTGGCAGCCTAGAAAGTCACCATTCTTCGTCAGAGATGCTCAGGGAAGTGCTGGCAGCCCAGGCCACCTGTCTCTAAGTTCTCTGTGGACAGTTTGTAAACCTTGTGGAAAGAACCACACTTCTGACCTCCATCTTTTCACCACAAGCAGGCCTGTTGGCTGTCATGTCCCATGTGGAAGATTAGGACGCTGAGGCCCAGAGAGAGGTCACAGAAGCCTGCCTGGAGGGGTGACTCAGCCGGAGCCTGAGGTATTCAGATTCCAGCAGGAAAACGATGCCCAATCCTTGGGGTACTGCGGGGGTTGCAATGCAGAGGCTGTTTCCAGAGGTGTGAGCAGGGCTGAGAGACCCACAAAGATGCGAAAGCCCCGGGCACTGGAAACTCAGGGACCATCAGCAGTGAGCACAGGGCTGCCACATGGCAAGAACGGAAGGTAGATAGAGTCGGGGGGGGGGGCAGCCCACAGGAGGGGCACAGCAAGAGGAGCCCAGAGACTGCCGCCCCCTGGCCTGCTGGGCTCTCCGGTCTCTGCTGGTACTTCCCATGTGAGCTGACCTCCAAGCTGAGGACAGGTGGACAGGGGATGGAGTCCTTAGAGGTCAGCCTCCCTGGGCCCAGAGCGGGGGGAGCAGGGGCTAGTACACTCAGACGTCCTGCACAGAGCCTGACGCAGACAAGGTTGTCCACAACTGCACGGCCCAGAGGGTTTCCTGGCGACTCCCTGCCTCTGTGCATGGGCACGCCCACGCCCTGCCAGGTAGGCTGGCATAGCCGCTGGTGAGCCTGCAGGCTTGGCAGCGTTTCCGAGGTACTCACCTTCTCTCTGCCACCCATAGTGAGCTGTGGGGCACTCCTTGTATGCCTTGGGGACTGAGTCCGCTGTCCTCACCCCTTCTTCCCTCCAACATGGTGCTGGGCTGGAGAGGCTGGTCAGGATTGAGGCTGTGGAGCGTGGTGTGGCGTGCACGGTCTGGAACAAACGCCCAGAGCAGTGTGGGGCTCTCCTCTTCCCTGCACATCTTCCCAGAGCCTTGGTGTCTGCCTCAGAAAAGTGGGTGCGGTGGGAATGAGGAAGCAGATGAGGAGGTCCTTGACGAGCGGAGGTCCCCACTGCCTGGAGAGTTAGTGGTTGTTCAGCGGAGAGCAAGCCCTGCCCTCCCCACCGAGGTCGAGCGGTCCTTGCCTGCTGGGCCTGCAGGGGATCAGAACCCAGCGTGGCCAGACCCAGCCTCACTCCGCCCTGAAGGCTCGTCGGGTGGGGGCCCTTAACAGCTTCGCCCAAATGCTCTTGGTGCAGATGTCTCGCTACCCCCAGCACCCCTTGTCTCAGCTTTCCCCAAATCTGAATTATGGGGGTTTTGCTCATTGAAAAGATTTGTTGCTGTGCCTATTTCATGACATGTACAATACTCTGGACTCTATCAAGAATAAAAGTTAGATCATCCAGAATCCCACCATCTAGAATCACCATTAACACGTGGGTGAATTCCCCCCATGTCTTGGCTCTCGGTGCCTGTATACACACACATGTATTTGAGGAGTAAGTGTGCGCGATAGAGACAGAGCAGAGAGGCTGCCGGGAAACGCCCACGTGTTCACAACGATCATCCCTCTGCTTAGTTCATGGTGCACATCACAGATCAGGTGCTTGCCTTGGTAAGAGTATGTTTATACGTGTGTGTGAAACGGCTTGTCTTGCAAATCAAGTTTTGTGCCCGCTATTTTGCTTTTCCCATTTGCTGTCAAATTAATCATACAATTTTAATTAATGCCCGGTTCCTGAAATTATAAAGCTCCTCTTTCGCTTAACACTGGCAACCTTCAGCCTGTCTTCCCCTGTGGGCCCCTCCTGCAAAGCCCACCTTCACTGTTTCACTGTCCAGGTTGTGAGGCCACGCCAAGCATTGCATAGAGGAGAAAGGCAAGGGCAAGAGTGAGGCAGATTCAATATGGCCTCAGAGTCAATGCTTTCTTTCCAATGCATGACCTGCAGATGCTCTCAGCACACAGGACCGAGGACCACCCTGGGGTCTGCCACTCAGGGAAGGCATTTGTGACAGAGGCAAGCGGGGAGGGGGTGTAGCTGTGGGGCTTCCCCAGCACCCTGCAAGTGAATGCCACCAAAATGCTTCCATGACCCTGAGCCACTAAATGAAACTTGGGACATTAAGTCCTATTCTCATTCTTATTTAATGAAAAAGTAGGTAGAAAACATTTACATATCATTGATGGGTGTGAGTGAGTGCTTACTTGGTGCCTGGCACTGTGCTAAGTGGTAACCCGCTGAGCTCTCCAAAGGAGCCCATGAGGTAGGGGCTCATTTTTCAGATGAGGAGGTTAAGACACAGAGGGGTTAAGTAACTTCCCTAAGGTCACACAGCTCTAAAGTGGTGGAGCTAGGATTTGAATCCAGGTGGCCTATGCTCTGCCCGTCTAGGGGTCTCACCCCACTTGTCCTTTGCAGCAATGGTGAAATCAACACCATTGGCACAAATAACCCTGGAGTAAGCAAGGGGGGCAGGGATCTGGGAATAGAGTTCCTGGGTGGGCAGCTGGCAGGAGGGTTGGACCAGGTGGCTTCTATGAGTACATCTCACTAACACTGGCTGGATGCGGCCCTCCCCTGGACATACAGCCCATCCAAGGAGCCAAAGCAAAGAACCACAGTGTTTCCTTTAAAGGCCAGAAGGTCCTGTTTGTCCCTTGCTGGGGACCGAGGAACCTATCTGGGGCTCCCTAGCACTGAGAGGTGAGCCTGTTTGCAACAAATGTTACTGCCTGAGGGTTCATGTCCTCCTGTGAGTCTGTAAGATAAGCCCCGATGCCACCCCCAAAGGCAGGATGACACACAAGCGGGGAGGTACACATTGGGGTGGCCTTATTGGAAAGAAAATTGGAAATGCCTGCAAGGAGCCTCAAAAACCCTCTGTACCCACTGACCTGGTAATTTCACTTCTATCAACTGATCCCAAGAAAATGAGCAGAGATGCAAACAAAGGCTTAACCATGAAAATGCTCACTGTAACACTTTTAAGAGAACAAAAAATTAGAAACAATTTAGATGTTCCAAAATAAGAGATTGTTTAAATAAATTATGTTGCATCCATTTGGTGGAACATTATGTAGCCATAAAATCATGTTTGCAAAGCATATTTAGTGACGTGGGAAATACCTTGTGCTCCAAGGTTAGAGAATAAAGGACACCAAATCGTTTATACAGAATGATTCAAAGTTTGTAAAAAAAAAAAAAAAAAAAAAAAGAATAGATATGCACAGAAAAATGCTTGGGAGGAAAAACGCAAAAGGAGAACAGGGTGAGATTACAGGAGATATAATCCTCTTTGTACCTTTCTGTGTTTTCTCATTCTTCAGTGTGTCACAAGGGTTACTTTCTATCAGAGAAAGTAGCCTTGAGTCTGAAAAGTTGCAACTAATTTCTAGTGATGGCCACATATTTTAAGCTGTATGCTATTCGTTTTATTCATGCATTCATCCCATTAGCCAGTAAAGGTTAAAACAGTGCCTGACACATAGTATGACTTATTTAAGTGTCAGAACTAGCTTGATTACTTCCATTCCCTAATGCCGCGTGCTCGCCTGGGCTCCAGCGATGAAGCAGGCTTGAAGCCTGCCCTCTGGAGGCTCCCAGTCTTGGGCAAGGAGGGGCTCTCACAAGCAGAGCCACAGATGACAGCCGTGAGTGGGCAGCGGGAAGCGTGGAGGTCCACGGATTGGAACCCTCCGAGCCCGAGGAGGGCTGGATAAGCTGGAATGGACATACGTGTGTCTCAGGTGCTCACACAAAGGTACAGATTTGTCCCCAGGCACTTGTGTGCCTTCATACTTGCCTTCCAGAGCCTTCGATGCCAGTCCCCAGTCTCCACTCTGCCAGCTGACCTCCTCTGCACAAGCTGCAGAACACCCTGGAGAATTCCAGGACTCAGGAACCTGAGGTGCCTGTGTCCCCCGCTGAACTACTCCGCCTCCTGCCCCCCCCCACTACCCATCTGATTCAGCTGTGTTTCCGCCTTGCAGCCTGGCACCATCAACACATTTTACCCTCAGCCATTCCTCTCCTCCCATCTCCCTTTGGGATTTCCCAATGTTCGTAAGACTCAGCTCAACCCTTTGATGGAAGCAGGATGTAAGATGAAGTCTCTCTAGTGGTGTGAGCCCCTGGACCCTTGGCTCACTGCTCACCCTGAGCTCCATGGCCTGTGCCCTGGGCAGGCTCCGGAAAGGCTCACGTGGGGCTCTGAGCATTGGCCAGAGTCAAGGGACTGGTTTTTGCCTCGACTTAGTCATTTTCATTTGTTTCCCAGTTGCTTCTTCTCAAATTGTGATAAACGTCAGTATTTACCCAGGGGAACCCTGGGGATCATTTTCAGTACTTGTCTGACCTGTATGGACCAGGTCATGTCTGTGAGCCAAACGCTAGCCTATACCATTTTCTGAAAAATGATGTTTTTCAATATTTGGTCCCTTTTGTTTCTAGTAGCAAACAAAATTCACACCTCTTCCCAAGGTAAAATCAGGGCTAGAAATTGGAACTTTGAGAAAGCAGGGGAAAGTTCATGGCCATGTACTGCCTGGGGAGGGGAGTATGGCAGCCACTGTCATCTTAAGAAAATTAGGCCTTGAATCCCAACCAGTAGTTGTATTTCATCACCTGATACTTTGTTTTAATGTGTAGTCTACAGAGCACCCCAAATTTAGGGATTATGGGCTATTTAATTGACTCCCCCTATGCAGGCAAACACAGCACAGGTCACGTTTTGGCCAGAAGTCCACTAGCTTCATGGATTCCCATCCCCTCCCTGCCAAACCTAACGCAGAATTGACAGTAGCTATTGCAAATCACTGCAGGGCCCAAAGCTGATGTTCCAGAATCTACCCATGGTGTTCCAGCCCCACAGTCTGGCCAAGGAGCAGGACTGGAGAGCCGGAAGTGTATCCAGTGGTGCTCAGCGCGTTTTCTGGCTCTTTTGACTAACCTGCACGAGGACACCACACAGACATCTAGGTTGGTCCTGCTCTACAGTGTACACCTGAGGCAGGAAAACCCCACTTAGAAGTAAATGACCGTGGACTTGTTATTTCAGGACATGGCTGTCACGTGACAGAGGCATCTGTTACGACGCCTCACATAACCAGCTTTCCCAGTGCAGTAGATCAGATTCAATTTGCAAACATCTTTTCTGGAACAGAGCTGTTATGCAAAGCAAGGCATACCTGTAGCTTGAAGAGAATTCTGGCAAGTTCTCTGGCTGCTCTTTTGCTGGGAAGAGCCCCAGGAGCCTTACTTGAGCTTTCCGCCACCTTGTTTCTGAGCTCTCTGGTCCCTGGCCCAGGCGTTCCTTGCTTTGTCAGGTGCTAAGTGTCACAGGCCTCCTCCTGTGGCAAGTGCCAGCAAAGCCAAAGCGAAGTCAACTTGTCAGCTCACAAAGAGCTGCAGGGCTGGAACTGGCTTCAGGTGTGGCTGGATTTAGGGCTTGAGCATCACAAGCAGGACCACTTTTCCATCTGTGCTGTGGTGTCTGCTGTGCTGGCTCCGTTCTCAGGCTCCCCTCGGTGACCGCCATCAGCTCTCTGTTCTCCACTGGGTGTGGGGATGGAGATCAGATGCCTCCAGCAGCTCACCTTCTTCACTGGCACCTATTTAATAAAAATCCAAGACTCACTCTGATTGGACCAGCTTAGGTCACATGCCTAGTCCTGAACCAATCACAGTGTCCAGAGAGATATAATGAGTGCACTGATTGGCTGGGACCTGAGGCGGGAGTCCCTCCATATGTCCTCGGGGTGGGAAAGGGGAGAGAGGGACTGTGCTGGAAGAAGGGGCATGTTCTGCTGGACAAGCTTGTTACTGGGCCGACTTTCTCCCTCTGTCAGGGGAGCCAGAGGAGATGTATGGCCTTCTCTGGGGAGCTTGTGGGAGAGCAGCTCTCAGAGTCTTTAAAGGGGGTGCTCACAGGGGTGCTGGAGGAGGAGATAGAGATCGGCTGACTGGCCTTTGCCCAGGGTCTCCATGACCAGGGACGTGGCAGAATAGCCATGGAGGCCAGATTCTCCCCAGTTCTTCTTATTTGGGGCCACCTTTTCCACCTCTAAGGGCGGCCCTGTGAGCTCTGCCCTCGGGGGACTCTTGGAAGGCTCCTTCTTCCTGAGGTGCGCCCAGCTGAGCAGGCTGCTGGGAGCCCCGGTGCACAGGGCTGCTTGCCCTCGGCGGCAGAGAAGACCTGTCAGCCCAGAGAAGGGAAGCTCCTTGTGGGGGCCCAGGCCTCTCCCGAGTAAAGGACAGCCCCAGTCAGAGTGGTGGCCTGCTGGGCCACCAGAAACTGAAGAGCAGGGACTCTCTGTGAGAATCCACGTGGGAGCCTGCAGGCGTCCAGACCCAACACATGGACCTCTGCAGATCTATCGGCAACATTCTTCTGCTCGAAGAAGACAGACCTGGGATGGGTACCATTTGCCTAGAACCACTGACTCAGTGGTCAGAACGGCTTTACAGATGGACGGCTCTTTGTACAGTGGGGGCCTGAGGTCTGGGGTGGGGGCTAGGCCCCTCCAGTCCCCAGTGTCCTGGTCTGCCCCTCACTCCAGAGCCCAGGCAGGCCTCTTCAGGTGCCTGCACGGGGCCTCACGCGTGGTCACAGGGAGTGGCCTTCGCGATGGCTGGTTTTTAACCTGTTGGTGCTATGGGGGAGGTAGGGTTCTGAGGAACAGAGGGACAGTGAGGAGAAAAGAGGAGCAACAGAGAAACAAAAATAAAGTGAGGGCCATGGTCACAGGAGTGTAACTAAAGCAGCGGTTGGGTAACGTGTTAGGAACCCCCGTCACTTTTGAGAACCTCATGAAAAAGGTCAGAACCAGTCTGTTGGTGTGAGAAGTATTCATGTCAAAGAAGAGGCCATGCTCTTAGGACAGGTGCTGATATGGCTACCAATTTATTTCCCCGTGGCCACCATCCACCTAAGTCACCGCCTAGCCCAGGCACCCCATGACTTTCGTCACTTTCAGGAAATGCACAGGCCGCCCCACCTTGAAGAAGAGTCGCAGGAGAGGAAGGCCCTACTCGGAGTCCAGGGCTGGGGAGAGGCGGTCCATCCCCAGGGCAGTGAGCACTGGTGCGCAGCACTCTTGATGTAGGGGGTCTGGGCTCCGGGGAGCGGCTGCTGAACGTCCAGCCCCAGCGTTCTAGGCCAGGCCAGGCCGGGCAGGGGCAGTGAGGGCTACCTCCGAGATGAAGATGAGGAGAAGGCTGCAGGCAGGACCATGGCCGGGCGAGAAGGGTGGGGAGTCCAAGAAATCCTGGACAAGGATTTCCTGCTTTAGTGGGACGCAGGTAGGCGTCAGGGTTCGGCCTCTGGAGGACACTGGGCCCCTAAGCATTGTCTAACACCCCCACCCCCCATCTTGACGCCCACTCCCAGCAGGCACTGTCCACCAAGCCAGCCAGAGCAAGTCCTCGAGGAACGCAGAGCGCATGGGTGCCGACAGGGGGCGCGGGCGAACTCCCGCCCGATCCCTCTGTGGGGCTCAGGCCCTGCGGCGTGGCCTCCAGGTGGTGGGCAGTACCTGCCCAGCCGGCTCTGGCCGTCGGGGCTCCACAAAACATCGGAGACCTCGGTGCAGTCATGCGCAACAGCCGAGCCCCCGCCCCAGGCCGCCTGGAGCTCTGCCCTCTCCAGACTCACTGCGTTGAAGGGCTGTGGGCGCCCCCGGGGTGCCCCTGGGCTACCGGCCACCTTCCAGGGGCATGCAACCAGGCTGGGCACCGCGGAGGGCCCCAGAGCAGTGCCAGGACGTGCGGTCAGGCTCCTTGCCTCCCTTGGCCAAGGCAGGCTGGCGGCTAGAAGGTTAAAAGGCGACTGTTACCTACATTCTCTTGGGGGGAGTGCCTTTTCTCCAAGTCCATATGGCTACTTCCTTTGGACCTGCTCGGCCCTGCTCTCCTCTTTGTCCGAGCTGTCACATATAAAGAATCACTTGACTTACAATAAAGGTTCAAAAGACGACAGAGTATAATCAGTTGATCTAAGAAGAATTGGAATGAAGAACACCCCACTGCTCGGGCTATCATCCCCATAGAGCTGGTGATATCACTGATGTGATTGCGATGCTAATTTCTATACAAGAAAAAAACCTTGTATTTTGGAATTTGTTCAAAGAGAATTTCAGACACATCAGATTGGAAAATGCCGACTGAATTCCTAAACTTTTTTGGGTAGGCAGGGGTTTAAAAAAACACCACTGCAGAGATATGAACAACGGACTTTAAGAATCTCATATAACTAGCTTGTTAGGGAAACTGATTCTTTTCCCTGCTCCCCAAGGTCCAGAAATGGGAGGGAAGGAGGAAGGGAGGGAGCGAGCGAGAAAGAGAGAATGCGCTGGGTTCTCAGGGCAGAGTCTTAGGGTGCAGGCAGGCGCTGACCAGGCCCGGCGCCCGCCCATGGATGGCATGCTTGCGGAGCAGCTCACCAGCGGCGAGGTGCCAAGGCCGGTGCCCAGAGCATCGGGTCCTGTCTGTGCCTGAGACCCATCCCAGCTCACTGCCCCATCGCTGCCCCCTTCCTGAAGTTTTCTGCACCTAGCTCCACTCTTGGACAGGTTTGCAACCCAGTGGCGCCTTCCACAGGAAGGGGTGGTGATAAGGTGGCTGCGCTGTGCCTTTTCTTTATGGTCGCCTTTTCTGTATTGTGGTGTCCTGGTTTAAAACCCGCCTCTCATCTTGGGGGAGCTGAGTTGGGGCAGGCCAGAGCAAGCCTTACCTGAATCAACGTTTTAAGTATCCCCGTGGCTTGGCGTTTTGAATAATCAATCTGTCTCCATCACTTCTTAACCACGCTTAACACAGGCCTTTCCCTCCATCCCTCCGTCTTTCTCTCTCCCCTCTTCCTCTTCCTCCCTCCCTCTCTCTTTCTCTCTCTTTGTCAACTCTTTTGGATCCTGTCTTTCTGCTATTAACATTCCCCAATGTCACATGCAAGTCTTTTTCTTTCAAACAAGCTTCTCATTGGTGTATCTGGATACTTCTTTTATTATTATTACTGAATCTTTTCCCCCATAATGACACCAGGATCATTATATAATCCCATAACAAAGAGGCTTTTGAGGCACCAGCTTTTGTCAACTCTAGGACAGAGAATGTATAATTCCATTATTCAGCTTCCCCCTTCTTCCCCCTTTCCCTGCTTCACAGAAACCAACCTCAGGCATCATTCACATCTCTCTCTACCTTGTTACCTTGTATTATTTACCAAAGGTTTGCCTTGAGGACCAGCACTTACAAAGTTGCCTTTAAAAAGTTATTTTGTTTAATAATTAAGTCCTGGAGCCCACCGCGTGACGATTATTCTGGACCCATAAGGCAGAGAACCTGCGTGACGTTTTTCTGGAAGTTTAATTACCGTATGCTAATTTCCTTGCCTACTACGTGATTAATTAAAATCATATTTTCATAATCATTTGGCACTAGTATTGTTTTAGAATTATCATGATCTCCTAAATAGTGTCTGTAAATAAAGTCGCCTCTAATGGCAGGCGCGGGAGGCGAGGCTGAGGACCTCTCCGTGTTTGTATCGCGGCGATTGGCAACATAACTGCCTTATTTACATTAAATACGCCACAAGGTTACAGCGCGGATCAACGTCATTTGATCGCTGATGACTCCCTTAAACGGCCTGGCTGTGACTGATTCTCCGCGTCCCGCTGTCCACCGAGATTCACCCGGGAGTTTTTTTCCCCCCAGAAAAGAAACAGACTTTAAATAGTTTCAGGAGCAGGTAAGAATTACGCTTTTTCCTCACCCCTTCTCCGTCTCTCCTCTCCCTCCGTGGCAATCTCTCTCCCTCTCGGCTGGATAAAAAATTCTTTAGTCAAAGGCAGGAATGCAAAGTAGTGACAAGCGAAGGGGCTGATATATGTCTCAGTAACGAGTCTGACAATCAGAATGTAGCTCTTGGAGAATAGATAGATTTTAATAAGTGTGTTTACATGAGCTCAAGGTCAGAAGCAAGCTGCGCTGTGTTAAATGGTTTCTTAGTTGCTAGACAGAGAGAAAAAATGGACGATCACACACCATTCTTTGTAGATTATTATATCAAGGGTTCAGTCTCTGGCTCATCAAAGCTAAATGCCGCAAGACCTATCTAGTTGCTGTGAATTATGCCAGGGCGACAATGGAGAGCGTTTTTAATGGTACAATGCATTTCACCTACCAGATAGGGGGAGGCCGAGCCGGGGACGGGGATGTCTGCGGGGCTGCGTGATGAGTATCAATGAACGGGGCGACTCTGAGCAGAGGCGGATGAAAATGCAGCCCGCCCTGCCCCGGCCGGGCTGGGGACAGTGCGCCGGGCTGCACCGGGCGGCCGGGCGAGGCGCACGAGCAGGGCGCCCGTCCCCCCTCAGCCCCGGAAAATGATCAAGTCAATCATGTGGACATGTTTCATTATTCATTGAACACAATCTTTTACAACGCTCCGTTTACGTGCCCGAGTTTGCTCCCGACGCCCGCGTCTCAATGTTTAAGGTAAGGAAAACAAAGGTGGGGGGCTCGCTGGCGCGGCGCTGGGGGGTTGGCTGGTGGGGGGGGCGCGCTGGGTGGGTGGGGGCGGCCCCGTGTCCGGAGGTCGCAAAGTGAGTTTGGACTCTTGGCTTGGCCCCCTCCCCTCCCCCTCCCCATCTGGGCGGCAAGGCCTGAGCCGGGTTCTTTCTCGCCCCATCGCGATTAAAAAATACGGTCTAATTAAATATCCGTGGCGGTGACGTTGGCGAGAGAAGCTGTCAGCGGGGGGGAAAAAAGAGGAAGAAGCCGAGAAAGCGGCAGCGGCTGGGCATCCATGGCGCTGGCGAACTTCGGCGGCGAGCAGGACCCGCGCCTGGGCTGCTGCTTCCCCCGCCCGCGGCCCTGGGACCGTTACTTTGAAAAGGAGTCGCTGGGCCTGGCGCCGGGCGCGGGTGGGACCCCAGCCCAGCTCCGGGCCCACCCGCGCCCCCGCCCGCACCCAGCCCTCACGCCTCCGCTCTCAGCCCCGAGAAACTTTCGAAGGGGTCCGGGGGTCGGATGGGGAGGGGGAGGCCGGGACCGCGCAAACTTCTGCGCAAGTGACTTTCCCCATTTTCCCCGGTGCAGAGACGCGGACGCCCTTGCTCCCTTTCTCCCCTGGCAGCTTGCTGCGGGATCCGGCCCGCCGCCTGGGGGACAGAGGGTAATTTGTAATTTAAAGAAAAAAAAATCAAAGTTAGCTGATGCTCACACTGTGTGAAAGTAGCGGGCGTCCAGGGCTGCGGAGACCTGCCATTTTGTGTGTTCACTGGCCTTCTGCGCCCCGGGAGCCCCGCGAGGCCCAGGCGGGGGCGCGGCAGGCCGGGGTGCCAGGGTCGGCACCCGCGACCCGATACATGCTGCGGTGCCTGCAGCACCGGTCCCAGCCCAGCTTCCGTCCTGGGGCCAAAGATAAAAATCAAGAAGGAAATAAGTAACAGGTTATGGAAGGAACCGGTCAGCTTGGGCTCGGAAATGAGGGCAGTCAAGGACTGAGGGGTGCTGGCCTGGGGGTCTGGAAGGCAGGGGGAGTGAAGGGTCCAGGGCCTCTGGGAAGAGTGCAATTTTGGGGGGGACAGACCCCCCCAATCCTAGATGTATGGCTGGGGGGACAGTGATCTTTGCTGATAAACCTTTCTGTTTGCTTCAAGACATTTTTTGAAGATGAAGAAAGGAGGAAAACAGTCGTAGGCGGGACCGTGATGTATTTTAGGCAAAAAAAAAAAAAAAAAAAGGGGGGGAGCTTTTCTTTGATGATGAGTAGGAAAGTGTCCAGATCTCGATGCGCCCATCTGTTGCAGTTTTGCAAATAATTTAAGATATAGATATCTCTGTATAGATGGATATATGTGAAGCGGAAGGTGGACACGCAAGGACCGGCAAGTTAGAAAAAAGAAAGGAAAGGGGGTGCGGGGTAGGGAGAGAGCTGTCCCTACCCCACCCCCAACACTTCCGAGGAAACTCCTCCAGGGCTCTCTTTGGGGACAGGTGGAAAGTTGTCCCCCCTTTTCACATCGGTATTGTGAGCGTCCCAACTATCCGCCCCTTGGTGAACGTGGACATCACCCTGATCATTTGGGGTGGGGTGGGGACCGCGGGGGCAGTGGCCCAGCGTGGGGGGTGCCCAGGAGGGGTTGGGCCGTTCCAGCCCCGCGCTCCGGCCGCAGCCCGGCTGGGTTTTGTTTGCCGGATGGATATTGTTATGTCTAACGAGTGCCTCACAGGAGACGTGATTTGTCAGCCGCCTTCATTTTCACTTTAGCAGAAAATACAGCGGCTGCGCCGCGTCCTGGGGCTTGCGGGGCTCAGGCGCGGGGCGCCAGTGGTGGCACTGGGGTGCGCGTGGGCAGCCGGCCGGGCACGGGCGCGGGGCAGTCGGCCGGGAGGGGCGAGAGCGCGCGGGCTGGCCTGGGGCTCCTCCTGCGCCTTCTCCCGGCCGCTGCCGCCGTGCAGTTTAGCGGGAATCCGACAGGGGCCGCGTTTGCTGAGCGCATCAGGCCGCCGGGCCTGGCCTGCCGGTGTAGATGCTGGGAGGGGGTTAGGGGTAAGAGGGCAGGCGGAGAGGGCCTCGGGAAACGAACTGGGCTCGAATGCTTGCCACCCTGGTCTCCGGTGTCCCCAGCGAGTTGGGCGGCCCCTGGAGCCCTGGCCTTGGCGCCCCCGTCTCCAGCCAGGGCTTAGGTGAACTTGGGGGGGGGGTGGTGAGCGCACGCGCGTGTGCCTGTTTGTATGGGGGTGGGGTGGGGGTGGGGAGCTGGGCATGCACTGTTTTCTTTCCCGTTTGATAATAGCATCTGGATTCTTACTTTCAGACCGGCTTTGCTCACTGCTGGGGTTGGGAGGGGGCGATCTTTTCCCAGCACTCACATCTTTGTTCATTGTTCAGAGTGGAAGGCAGGCGACTTAAAGAGACGAAGGAGAGGAAAAGGCAGGGAGGGGGTAGAAAGAGAGGGGAAAAGAGGGGGAGTGGGAAGAGGGAGGAAGAGAGGCTGGGGGAGAGCGCCCCCGCCCAGCCCGGGTCAGGGTGGTCGGTGAAACAGTAAACCCGCGCACGGAGGGTCGCCGGGAAAGTGGACATTACCGCTTTAATTAACTTCGCGATGCTCGGGCGGCGGGACCTGGCGTAGCCGTGACGCGCCCCCATAAATCTGCCCGGCCTGGGGCTGCTCCGAGAACTCGTGCAGTACAGGCATCAGATTCAGCGCGCGCCTCCCAGTCCGGAGCCTATTTGCATAATTGGATTTTTTTTTTCCTCCTTCTTCCTCCCTGAAACTTGTTTGAAAACCCAAGTGAAAGCCGCGAAGACCTGCACGCTCAAAAGCGGGTACCAAGTAAGTGCCCAGCCCTGGCCTCGCGCGCAGAGCCGGCGGTCTAGGTGCGGGGAGCCGCGCGCTGCCAGGCGGCCTCGGCCCAGGCTGCTCGCTGGCTGGAGGGCGGCAGCCGCAGGCTCCTGGGCTCCAGGCAGGCAGCTTGCGCAACTTTTTTTTTTTTTGTCTGCCGACTTTTCGGGGCAGGTGAGGCATTTGGGCCACGCGCGTACCTGTAGGGAACTCAGGACGGGATCTTTGGGGCGCCGTGGAGTTGGGCATCTCGGGTCTGGGGCAGGCAGTGAGTCCCCGCCGCCACGGAGGGCAGAGCTGCGAGCGAGTGAGCGGGGCCGTCTGCTTGTCGCGCCCCGCGATGGGTGCAGCTAGTAGCCAAATTCCTCCCCCATTATTTCAAGGTTTGTGTCCCTGGCTGTGTGTGTGTGTGTGTGTGTGTGTGTGTGTGTGTGTGTGTGTGGTCGCCTATGCTTTAAAAAGAAAGAAAAGCAACCCAAGCAAGAGGAGGAAGATCTCCCACAGCCTGCTCCCATTTCCCTGGCATCATTTATGTCTCATGCTCCCAGACGGCAGCTTCTTTGCCTAAGACAGGGTCGCCGACAGATTGACAGTTCTGCTGGAAATGCCGTGAATGGTGTCGCCAAAATGTCGCTGCATTCATAAAATACCGCCCTGTGCTTGATAAGGAAAGTGGTTTTATAGTACCTCAAATTTTATTAAAAACACATAGTATATTATTATTATTATTTGCAGTGTTCAGAACCTGGCAGAAAAGTCAATTGCTTGGGAGAAAACTGCCACCCTAGTTCCTGTTCCCTGGGAACTTGCTAGAGGCTCTGCCCACTGTCTCTCCTGGTAGGGGCAGGGGACTCCGTTTTGGGCCTGGGGAGTTCCAGGGAGGCGCCCCAGGCAGCCCTCTGGCCTCTGCTTTGGGAGAGCCTCGGGCTTCTGGCTGAAGGCTGCTTTAGTTATGATGTCATTCTGATAGGGAGTGCAAATGTCTCCTGATTCCACCATTAACTGCCGGGCTGATCTGCTCGGTAAGGATAGCACGGGCTGCCAGGCTTTGATGAATGCTGGCCGGTGGGGCCCCAGGAATTCACTCCCCTCAGGAGGAGGAGAGAGCTGCAGGGAGCCCCACCACTGGGCCCCTGCCTGGGAACTTTGTAGGGCCTCTGTTCAGACACTGACGTGGATGACAGTCTCCTGGACTGAAGGACCCCTGTTTGCCCAAAGTTTGGAAAACTGTTAGAAGGCTAGGATTTCCAGAACACACTTAATCTGGTACAACCTGAATGCAGTTGTGGACTGGCAGAGGCATTTGGATCTGACAGAGAGCTGGGACCCTGGGTCTCTCTGGGACCATTGCACGGAAGAAGGGCTTGTGACAGCTGCTTGCTACCTTCAGTCCCTTAACTGTGACTTTATGTTAATATCGCTGCAAGTAAACCGGATTTAGTGTGGGTTTTTAAATAGTGTACAATGATTTAAGACTTCTTTTGATTTACTGTTCAAATGAAATTTGCATAAATGTGATGAAAATGAACTTAACATCTGGGCATATGAAAAAAGGTTAGTACCTCATATGTCATTTGCAGAGAAAGTCTCTAAAATGCTTTCACCCTAAACTGGGTTCGGGGAAGTAGTTCCTGGAGACATAAATGGTAATTATGGAAAACCTGGAGAAAGCGCTTTTTTCTCTTGGACCACTGCTCTGAAAACCCATCTTGTCCTGTGCTTGGAGTGCTTAACTTCTGACAGGCTTGAGATCTCACAACTCAGCAAGTTAACTGCTGGCTGGGGCTGTCTTCACAGAAGATTTTGGGCCGGTGGGAAGGGACATTCACACAGCTGTGGTCCAAGCCGGAAGCCAATAACCCCATAAGGGCAGGGAGGTGGCCAGCACTTGCATCCCTACTAAGCGCGGTTGCCCATTGGGTGCTGGAGGCAGCGCTGAGATGTGGAATCATTGCCGGCTGAGGGCTGAGCCTCACCAAGCTGACCGACTAGGTTGTCTGTTCTGCCTTAGATAACCAGAGAGAGTTCCGTAAGCTCAGACTATAAAATGCATGAGCTCATTCAAATGAACTCTGAACTGCATCTTTCTTTTTGAGCAAGACAAGCGTATCTGTGGCATAAGGATATCAGCCTTCCCTAAATGTAGTTCCTCTTGCTCAGAAGGTGGCTATGAATGGCACAGGTGTTTTAAAGTGCCTGGAATGGAGGGAGAAAATGACAGCAGTGGTGCTCGTGAGAATATAGATGAACTTATTTTTTTTTTTTAGAAGAGGTTTATAAAAGCAGAAAGCAAATAGATTTATTTTTCCAGTTTGAATAAGGACAATTATAGCTTTTTAACATCTTTGGATTTAGTGTTTTTAATAAGCCTTTTAAGTAAGCTGAAATATCAGCTTGCATTTTGTTCTCAGCATTATTTAAAGTGAGACTTGATGCAAGTTTAAAAGCAAAAGTGAGCTTTGTGCAGGTCACCTTTTGTCCCTGCTGAGGACACAAGTCCCCGACCCCTCGGTCAGGACCCAGAGCAACTGAGTGATCAGGCCTGTTTCATCGTGTCTCCAGGTGAGACCTGACGCCGTCTCCCAGGCTGTGCAGGCTGCCTTGTGGAGTCTAGAAGCCAGGCACAAGCTCACTGCTAACAGGGGCTTTCTCTGCGTGCACCCTCCAGGACACGCCCTGGCAGGGCTGTGGACAGACCGGGGAAGAAGTAGTCCCAGGGCCAGGGGTCGCACTGCGTGTCTTACCTAGCCGTGTGGTACCTGGCTGGGAGTTGGTGGGGGCGAAGCCTGTTGCCCAGGTCCGGGCTATTTTGCTGGCACCGAGTGCCCTTAGCGGGATGAGCAGCCGAGCTGAGCCCAGGAGTCCTGTGTGCAGTCAGATGGAGCTAAGCCAGGGAGTGGCCCCACTGGGGTCTCGCTCGGGGCGCTTCTGGCTGTAGGAGCTTGTGCTGGGAGGGTGTTACCTGACAGAGGCACCTGTTCTGAGATGCTTTCCTTTCCCCCAGAGTACATTAGTGAGTTTGTAAGTGTGTGGCGGTGGGAGGGAGCACAGTGCTCAGAAAGGGGCCCCCAGGGATGGTAAGCCACCTTTCTAGATCATCTCTTTTCCCAAATGAAGGCAGACATGGCTGGAAGCCGCCTCAAGAAAGTGGGCCACCCAGCAAGCCACCTGGCTTGAGCCCAGCAGTGCCTGAGGGTGGGAGCGGGGCCCCCTTGTCCAGTTTATGCCATCCCCAAGCTTCTGTTGACTGTCTGGCACGGGGCTTCCTTGTGTGGCAATCAGGGTTGGTTTCGGCTGGCTCTGTTGGCTGTTTGAGGGTCCGTGCCTGCCACTTTTACTTTTAAAAAATGATTGTAGATCGTTGGTCTTTCTCTTATACTGGGGTTTTTGCTACTACAAAGGGTGTTGAGCACTTGGCTTTTCACAGCCTCTGAGCCCGCTGGAGGTCAGTCGTGTGTGCCCGGAGACACGAGATTCAGGATGAGGCTTCTGGTTGGGCTAACCTGAGCATCATTTCTCTAGACCAGGTTTGTCAGCAGTGACACTGTGGACTTGAGCCACTTGTCATACAGGCTGTCCTATGCGTTGGAGGGTAGGTAGCAGTCCCCTGACCTCTACTCTCTAGATGCCAGCAGCATTCCCCAGTCATGGCAATCAAACATGTCTCCACACATTTCCATATGTCCCCTAGGGAACATCAGGCTCCCCACAGTTTCCATGTGCCAGGCCTTGTCCTGGGTGTCCCAAGGAGCACAGGGAGGGCCAATCCTCAGGGAATGCATGGGTCTGTGGGGAGACAGATGTGTCACGATGCCCTGAGATCCCAGGAGGTTGGGCCCTGCCCTGAATGGGGGCAGACGGGCGGGGTCTGAGAGGAGGGAGAACTCCCACAGTGGAAGAGCAGAGGGGTGGGGCTCAGTGCTGACTTTTTCTATCTGTTACGCTGTGAAAATGGCCCTGTGGGTGACAGCTGTGTCGTGGGTCCCCCACCAGGATGTGTAAACCAAGAAGTGGAAAGCCACAGCTCTGAGGCTCTGAGCTGAGGCAAGCTGGCGTCTGCTGGCAGGGTGATGATGGTGGTTAGTTTGGGGCATATTTGTGGTAGATGTGGATTCTAAGCGCTTTACTCATTTAATCCTTGCACCCTCTTTATGGGGGCAGGTGCTGTATTTGTCCCAAGTTTCCAGAAGGGAACTCCAGGCACTGAGAGGGGTGGGTGGGTGGTGTGTCCAGGATTGGAACCTGTCCAGTCTGCCTCCAGAGTTGGCATGCTCACCCCATGTTCTGCTGTGCTGCACCCCTCCCGACCTACATCCAGCTTTCCGTCCTGGGGGCACGCTCCCCACAAGTCACCTGTGATGTTTTTCACTGACCCAGGGAGCTCATCCATAGCCTCCTGATGCCAGGCTTGGGGCCTTCATGGGCAGGTAGAGAAGATCCGGGGCACCAAAGCAAGGACCTCCAGGTGGGTGGCCGCAGGAAGGTGACACAGATAGATGCCTGAAAGGAATGAAGAGATGCAGGAAGGAAAATCAGTGTGTAGGCTTCCTCTTTCCTGCACCTACCTGTTCTAACTCTGTGGCTTTACAGTGAGAGAGTGAAGTGCCGTTTTGATGCAGGAAAAATGATCCCTGTAAGCTTGGGCTGACATGGACGTGAAGGTTTCAATCAAGGCATAACAGCTTTGACTGCCTGAGCCCCGTTTAGCTGGGTCTCCGGTTACCGAGGCGGGCTCCTCTCCTGCCTCTCCCTTTCCCTGCTGGTTCTGCAGCCCCATGCCAGTCTGCCAGCTCCCATGGCTTCATTGCACACGTCACTATCACTCTGTCCATCCGTTTGGGACCATGAGCCGCCGTCACGATGTTTTAGCCTTTTGTTGTTTTTACCAAATCACATGTGCATGTGCATAGGATAAAGGAGCTCTATTTACGTCATAAAAGCCAACTGATCGCGTCCCCAGAATTGACACTAATCATGGAAACGCCCATTCAGCCGTCATGATACGCATGTTCTCACTTGCACGCTGAGGTTCCCGTGTCATTTCCATAGACTTGGGTGGGATTTTGGTTCATGGAGGCCTAGACCGCAGGGCTTGGCAGTAATTCAGTGAACGACCGTGCCCCTGGTTTCCGGGCACCTCTGTAGGTGTGCGGAGGTGGCCAGCACATACACTGCTGCAGTGGCCGCCGTCAGGTGCTGGTCTCCTGGCAGGCCCAGTGTTCTGTACCCTGGACACCTCGTTTATTTACTCCTTTCACAACCCAGTGCAGGCCACCCCTCAGTGCCCCTGCACCAGTGGGCAACCTGAGGGCTGTGGAAACTTGTTGCAGCCACACAGCTTCGCGTGCCCAGTGGGATTAAAATCGGCCCACGCTGCTCACCTCTTATGCGCCCGCCTCCTCGTGCAGTACTCAGACAGGAAGGACTGTGACAGAAACCATCCTTCCCAGTCCCATTAATTTGCCTTTAATGCGAAAGTTAAAAATGTAAACGGGAACTTGCTACTTGGAGAACATATGCATCGTTGTAAATTTGTTTCCAAGAGGGAGAAAATATTTGGAAACTGTATCAGCTAAATTGTATCAATTATAGAGAAGCAAACAGATCTCAGACCACATAGATATTACACATGAAATTTAATCTGAATAGTTTGATTATTTAATTTTATCTTTTAAAATATCTAGAAACATGAATTCTTTATTGGCTGGAGAAACAAGTGACACACGCATGTAAAAAATTCTGAAAATTCTAATTCTCGATTCAAATCTGTTCAAGTCAAGTCAGGCAAAGTCTTCCAGATTACTACAGAAGGGCTGTCACTTCTACGAAGCCTGTTGAAAGGGCTGAGAAATCTTACTGAAATTACAGCTGAAGTGCTTTAATTATTTTGCTTTTGCGGCCAGGGCTCCCAGTTTGGTTCGGGGTTTTAATCTGTTGATGCCAAGTGGCTATTTCAGCAGCCTGGAATCTGCGCGGAGCAGAGAGCATGTCACTGATGAAACATGGCTGGGTCTGCTCCTTAAACTCAGTGCAACATCTGAGAAACTTTATTCACGAGTGTTCCCCCCCAACCCACACACAAAGAGGGTTGGCACTGAGGGGTGGCAATCCCATGCCAGTCATCCAAGAAGAGTTTAAAGGTGGGAAAGTGTGGTGTGGAACTGTAGGGAGGGAGCAGGCGGCCACATGGTCCCAGGGCAGGATTTACTGTGCCAAGCAGGACCTCCTGGTGGTGGAGGGGATGGTGGAGGGCTGCCCCTGCGCTGGTCCGATGGTGGAGGCCTGCCCTGCGCTGGTCTGCAGAGCCTCTCTGCACCTGTCACTCTGAGCCTAGGGAGCCCCAGCCCTGCCTGGAGCCCTCATGGACTCAGGATGCACCGCTTCTTAAACAAAAAGTCAGACGCTGTCTGCGGTTCTTTTCTGAGATCGTGGATTTGACAACTTAATATCTATTTTCTGTATGTTTTTTGTTTTGTTTTGTTCAGTTCCTCCCCGCCCCCGCTGCATTTTTCCCTTTTCACCTGTTTTACCCTTCACTTACGCATTCTGAAAGTATATTGAAAAAGCTTTTGTTAATGTTTGGTGGGGGTGCATCAGTATTTTAGTTTCATTTAAAAATTCTCATCTAGCATATTTTGGAGGCAGAAGAAAACAGACAAGATGACACAAACGTTTGCGTCACCTACAAATGTACTGATTAAAGCTGTAAGGTAGCGATTTCCCCTTTCATAACAGCTGCCACCCCAAGGAAGACACAGTAGCTTTCTAAGTGCGTGACAACTGATGGGCTCAGCCATGATCGGTCATCTGATTGGCGTGTCCCATGACACTGCTTCTGTGATGTAATGAGCGACGATGAGGCCTGGCTTTTGGGGGGATGTGTGTGCCGTGCCTGTGGGCATGTTTATTCCTTCATGATGGTTGTCTGCTGAGGTCAAGTAATACAGTGCAGATAGGAGAGCTTGTGCCGTTCTCAAAACCCTCCCCAAAGAGCTGGCTGCCTTTTGACATTCTGCCCTTTTATCTCACGGACGCAGCAACTTGAGCCTGCGTTTCCCCTCATGTCTCCGGTTGACAGGAGCTCGGGCTGTGGGAGATGTTTTCTTCAGGCCCTGCTTGCTCTGCCTGAATCAGGAGCCTGGCTGCTCAGGTGAAAAGTGCCAGGCCTATGTGTGTGTCTAGGGGGCCGCGGGGGTCTACTGCCCAGAAAACTTTCTCCCTTCACATGATGACATTGCTCACATAAAAATCTCGTAATTTTTTGTGTGATCTCCAAATACCACCTTCAATAAAATAATTTGTTCATTGATCTAAAGAATGAGAGGTTTCCAGCTGTTTCATTCCTCAGGACAGACTTTTGAGTTGGAATGTGTCTCTTTGACTCGCTTCTGGTAGAGGTCACCTCCTGTGGAGGTCACTGTGAAGGGGCCAGGTGGCCTGGGGAGGCCGGGGCAGAGCACTGCCTTCTCTGGGAATCAGAGGGCTGAGCAGAATCCAATGTAAAATTCTATTATGATCATGTGTGTTTCAGCATTTAGACGTTTGTGCTTGTCCGTCTTCTTCTGAAAGGCCAGCGAACGACTGGTTGCTGGATGGGGGAGGGAGCTAAGGGGCTGTCCCCTGACTAATCTCTGCCCTCAGCTCCTGTTAACCCTTAGATCCACGCCAGGGAGCTGTGCACTCTCCACTGACTGTCATACGCCAGGAGGAGGAGACTGAAGGGGGAATTCTTTGTGTGCATTTTATTTGCTAATTAGATTTTTTTTTTGCAAGGGTTACATCGTACATGCATTGCTTGATTTATCAATATCTATAAGTTAGTTTTTTGCATAATTTAATTTTTAGGGATGTTCCCTCCCTCATTCCATGATTAAGATGCTGATTCCATTGAGCTGGAAACATCGAGTTTGTAAATGAGGAAGAGCTGGAAGCCTTTTTTTTCTGTTTTGTTGTTAAGCCGTGTGACACAGAGATAACGTACTCGGGCCATTCAGACGGGACCAGCTCCGCCAGTTACCAGCTGATTGTGAGAGGGCGTTTCTGCTTCCAACCTCAGTTTTCTCGTCAGTAGAATTGGAATAATTCTTCCAACATAATTGAGTCATCAGGATTAAAAGAGAAAAATGATTCACTAATGAGTCCAGAGACCAGCAGTTCAACAAATGGCCAGCTATGAGTTTTACGTGTTTTAGACACTTTGTTAAATATTTTAGAAATGAAAACCCCACCGAAAATGTTGGGCATCGGTCAGTGGCAAAGCCTGGTGGGGCAGCCCCAGGCCTCCTCTGTTCCCCTGGCCCGTCTTGGGAGTTACTCACCCGGGGATCAGTGAGTGTCCGTGGATTGATTTCCTATATGTTTCAGAAGATGCATTTTAAAGGGTCAGCTGAGTTCACGGAGGGGTACGAGGTGGCGGTGAGGTTTACGTCTCCTCTAAACAAACGTTCTCACTCCAGTCATTCAAATGTTAGCACCAGGTTTCCAGGACGCGCGCGCGCGCACGCACACACACACACACACACACACACACACAGGGCCTACTGGTTGTTGGAATCTAAGTAAGAGTGAGATGGGCCTCGCTCTTCTTCCTTTCTCTGGATCAGAGTCAAAGACCCCAAGGAGGCACTGCCATTCATTCATTCATTCATTCAATCTTTTAAAAGATATGTATTAAGTCATTCTGTGTCCTAGGCAGGGTTGGTACTATGAAGAAGGGCAGGGTCACTTTGGGTCTGTTGTATTAAGAACAAAGTGCACGTGACAACAGTGAGAATCCCGTAGGTTCCAGGTTCCAGATTAAACACACACCTGTGTCTGTATCAGAGTTGTGCCTAATTTGCATACTGGCACGCACTCCCTGGGAGCCAAGAGCGTGAGCATGAAGTATAAAATGAACACACTGATCTTGCGGACATGCTTTCAGATGAGGCCCCCACAGAGAGGTGGGGGTTGGACCTAAGGCCTGTACTTCCCCACCCCCTGTAGGATGGGGTTCTGGGTTTGCTTTCCCTCCCTGCAGGGGACCCCGAATCTATCACAAAAAGAATGTGCCAGCCATCCTTTGAAAGTAGGATGTCCTAGAGATGTCATATTAAGAGACAAGGTCCCAACTTCGTGGGGGAAATTCGAAAGGAAGATCAGGTCCTGTGAATAAACCTCCAGCATTTATTTATTGAGTGCGTGCGTATTACAGTGCGGGGTCTGAGATGCAAGAGATCATTCAACTTAATCCTTAGGACACTCTCTGCTTTTTGATGGAGAGAAGGGGGCTGACCTATGTGGTGTGACTTGCCCAAGGTCGTGCAGCTGGTAGAGGGTAGTGCTGGGCTCTCTCTGAATGGGACTTGTGCCTGTGACCTGGGGCTGCACATGTCCTTTGCACCGGGGCTTGTCACATCTGGCCTGGACCTTCTCTGGAGATGAACGGGTCCAGACAGACTTGGCCTCGTTCGCTGTCTCTTCCTGAGGTGGCTGGTGTATGCAGTGGGAGCTGCTGTCCTGTCACACTCCTGCCTTCACATCTGTCTCGGCAGTGCCACCGTGCTCTGCAGCTCACTCTCAGACTTGTCCCTCCTGCAGATACTCACTGCGCTAGACACAGCGGGGGACTGACACCCACGGTTCTCGCAGCTGTAGACACAGTCACACGAGAGAAACACAGTATTTATCACGTCAGCTGTGACCATGAAGACTGAAGGAGGAGGACAGAGGGCTGTGGGGGAACTTCCTCCTCACTAGGTGGTCAGTGGTGTACTCAGAGGACCAAGGGCCATGCAAGCAAAGGGCAGGAAAGACTTCCAGGCAGAGGGAACAGCATGTGCGGAGGCTCTGAGGTTGGCAAGATCCTCATGGTATGAGGAGAAGAAAGAGGGTTAGGGTGGCTCCAGCTGGGGGTACATGGGTCCCCAAGGAAAAGTGTGGTCTTTGTCCTTTGTATGGGGAAGAGGTGTCTGCTGGTGGGGTCTGCTGCCTCACTTTGCTGTGAGCACAGCCGGCTGAGAGCTGCGTCCTACAGGGCAGGGTCCCCTGGCTGCCTGGTCTTCTCTTCCTTCTGCCTCTCCATCCGTTCCTCTTCCCATACAAATCATTCATTCATTCTGCAAACATCCACTGCATATGTGTTGTGCTGGGCACACAGAGAAGTTAGAAAACAAAGTGAGTTGCAAAGGCAGAGAATGAGAAAGCTCGGTTAAGTTTCTTTTCTGTTAAAATTCACAAGTGGCTCTGTAATGCCTGGCTCCACTCTGCCGCTGTCCCCCACCCCAACTCTAGGGGTGTCCCCTGGCTACACAGCTCTCTGGTACCTAATTTGTTTCTACTTGTTCAGACCTCGTGTAGTGTCAGGGGAGAGAGTAAATCCTGAGTTTTGTTTCAGCCTCTCCAAGTTCCTCTCCTTCCTCCTGTTACATGTTTCCTCCCATCCTCCTATCCTGTTCTGTTGTCACTGAGCGTGCCTGTGTCAGGCGGGTGGCCAGACACTCGTTTATGTCACCTGTGGGTCCAAAGAGGACGACCTTTGGTGTGGAACTTTGCAAGTTCACGTTTCCATCTCATGCCTAGACCTTTTGATTCATTCCTTACACGATTATAATGGTAACTTTTACATCAAATTTAAGTTTTTAGTGGAAAATGAAGTATGTCCTGGCTCTCAGGATACTGAACTTTTTTTCTCATCATTTGGTTTTAAATGGTTAAGTAAATTTCATTAAATAGCTGTAAACATTCCAAATGGTCCTGCATACATATCGTATTTCACATCATGGTAACTTCTGTGTAAAATATTAAAATGTAAATGACTCAGTAGAAAAATTATGGAAACAAATGCATGACTTTTATTACATTTTCCGAAAAGTTGCTTAAACATTTCCCCTTTCTTAGCAAAAACCTATGATGAATTAAGAGGAAAAATGTTTAAGGGCACTAGAAAAAATAATTCTTTAGAATAAACGAATTGACCTTGGTAAACAGTATCCCCCCCATTTTTTCTGTTCAGCTCTGTGAATACATGGTGGTTATTGTCCACAGATCAATTTGGTTATTACCAAGTAATCTGTGTCAGCATGAAGATAATGATTGGAATTTCTAAGCTTTAGTTGGAATAATATTTAATCCAAGTATATAAATGTAGATCTAAATTTATATGTATTTTATGAAATTTGAACCAACAGTTCTTTTCCTCTTAAGAAATATTTCAGTCTATAGTAAAAATTGTCCAAGAAGCATTAGTATTTTATTTTAGTCTCTGTCATGACTTTCCATAGGATTGTTCTAGATTAATCTTGAAGAGTGACACAAGATTCCTTTTCTATTATAAGTAGCAAATAATGTAATAATAACAAATGATAACTCTAATGAAAACAGTATATTTTTTCTCCAACTAAGAGAATAGTGCCAACAATAGGTAGGATAAAATAAAATCAATATTTTGACAGGGTTCTATTATGTCTGGCTCATTAATTTGGAGAAAACTTCTGTCTTCAATCCTAAATCATAAAGTGCCAACAAATAGTAGTTTTAATGTCTCCCCTCGTCCCAGTGCATATAATGCTTTGCAAGTTATTTTTGGAGCAAAATGATTTTTGATTCTGCAGATGTATAGAGATTGCATTGTGTAGGTTTTGTCTTAGGGAACAATGAAAAAGTTTTGCCATGCAATTTGTATTCAAGAGACGGTCCACTCCAAATTCTAGTTCAGCACAATGTTACACGGTTTTTCATATCAATGAATTTGTATGTGTATGTATGTGTGTGAGTCTGTAGCTCGTTATCCCGTCATTTTTCACACTCACACACACACACTCACTCTTAAAGGCCACGTTCACTCATGATCATTAATTTCACCCAAAGTTTCACTTAGCTTCCTCTTCAGTTAGAAGAATCTTCTAGAGGTTCTGATTTCTGAGGACTGATTGTCACTTATTCAGGCTCCTATTGACTGGGCCCACGTGATGGGAGCGATTGATCCCCCTCAGACCCACGCCTGCTAATTTTCCTTTGCAGCCGTGCTTTCTGCCTCGCCCCTTCTTGAGTGCCCCACATTCTTCACTCAGGGCTTAGCACACTCCGAGCCGGGCCCCCCAGGTGCAGTGCTGTTCCATTAGTGCCAAACTGCATCTCTGACTTGTGCAAAAGGTATTTGTATCACCACCGTCCGTCCTCCTTTGTTTTCCAGGGATCACAAAAGCCTGGGGTTTAGAACAGCAGATAAAAACATACAGTGCGTATTATTGATGCTGCTTTAATTGTCTTATCGACAAGTCACTTGAACTTGGAGAAGCATACTAATATTTATCATCCTGAACCTATGTGCATTTTCTCGACTAAAGCCATAATTACAAAAGAATTTCCAAACTCAGATGCCTGCCTGCTACTGCCTCACCTTTCCTCTGTTTGGATAAGCAGCTCCTCTGCTCACTGCCCCTGAAGCTTTTCGGTCCTCTGGATGCTTCTCCCTCTAGGGGTGATCTGGCTAATTAACACCTTGATCAGCACCTGGCCTGGAAAGGAGGCAGAGATATGACCCAACCTGAGCAGTTGCAAAGAGGGCAGTGCCATCCGGCCTTGGGGGTGCCCAGAGGTTTTTGTTTTTTTGAAGAGACAGCTGTTTCTTTCCTTTTGGAAAATGCCAATCGACCACATGAGATAGATTTAGAACAGGCTGAAGCTGGAATTGAGGCCACTGAGCTGGTGAGGAGGCGCAGGTCCACTGGAGGAGGGTTTTATAAGCTCGGGTTGATGGATGGGCCATCGTGGGCCAATCGTGGCGACCGTGCTCTCCCCCACCTCCCACCTGCCCCTCTCTCGTTCACCAGGCGCCCGTCCCACTGGCCTCATCTCAGGTCCTGGGACGTGCTAGACTTGGTCACACTTGAAGCCTTTGGCATCGCTGTTTCTTCTGCCTGGAACCCTTCATCTGGCCTCTGCTGCTCGCCCTCATGTCTCATCCAAATGCCACCTCTTTAGAGACACTCCTCCTGTCCTGCCCCCCTCTACTCATCCCGTTCCCTCCTAGCTCATCATCCTGTTGTATCTTCTTCCCAGGATTTACCTTGATAGGTTAGCACACATCCCCAGCTGCCTCCCTCCACTAGAACTAGACCCCAGGGCCAGGCCCTTGCGTCTTCTGGATGACATGACTTCCGGTGCCTAGAACAGTGACTTGCGATGGCAGCCAACGAGTCAATATTTTTTGAAAGGATACTACTGTCCTGAGGAAAAGTACAGATTTGGGGGTTTGCCCTTCACCCTCTGAGACAATGTTGCATCATGTAACACACGATCCCGTGACGTGACGCTTCCGTTGTCCCTTGTTAGAGATGGAAGCTGCAGTTCTGGCTTGGTCCTCAGTCCTAAGAGGTTGATATGATAGAAATTCAGAAGGGTAGTTGTCTATAGAAAATGTATTAGTGTTATTGCAAAGTTTTTCTCCCCGGTGGGGCACTGCTCAGTCAAGGGTGTTTCTTCTGGCTCTTGTTCTGGCCACGGAGGGCTCTTGAGCCATCCCCTGCCCGTGCACCTTGTCCGAGGTCGGCCGTGCTCTCTGCACCACGGGCTCTCCCTTGACATCAGTACGTTGGGCACGGAGAGTCCTCGTCTGTTCTTTGTCGCTGCTGAGAGCCAGCTGTGTGGGGCCCTGATTAACACAGACCGAGTTGTTCGTTAGTCGCTGAGGCAGCTCTTGATGGGGGTCCCCGGGCAGAGCAGTTGTGGAGCCTGGAGGAGATGCCGTCTTGACTCCCTGATTGGTGAGGCGCTCATCTGACTGATGAGTGAGGTGGAGTAACCCCACTGGCTTCAACAAGACACTCGAATCACAGAGAATGATTGCAGAGGGGAGAGGGGACTTTCAACCTATGTCACATCTTGTTGCCCAAGTGACTGCCATCTTGGGACGCTTTAAGGTGCCGGGTAGACTGTTTTCTGGAAGCCTTGGAGATGCTCGCCTTCCTTCTCCTGACAAGTCAACAACCAAGAATTCCACAGAACAGGAAAAGATGGGATGAATCCGGGAATGATTATCTCACCTGTGTGCTCCATAGAATTTTTACACGGCGTAACATTTCTCCACCATCCGATACTTGTTTACTCTGTGAGCTAAATAGGAACATGTTTACCATGTCTCCTCCACGCGATTGCAAGCCCCCCCAGGACAGCTTCTTCCCTTAGCACGCCTGCACCCTCCCAGCCTTGCACTGTCGCCACCCCACCCACAGGGTGGGTACCATCCGGTACCATCCGGTACCTTCCAGGGGTTCAGGATGGGAGAGGAAAGTAATAAAAGTAAATATCAGAAGAGAACTAGGAAATACGTCTTTTGAAAAGATTTAAATAATTTCCCAGTGAATTATTTGTGATTGATAGACCTCTTGGGCTAAAAACTATTTGCTATCTAGTTGTTTTTTTTCCCCCCTTTTCAATTCAATGAGTAAAAAATCTGCTAATTATTAACAAACAAACAAAAAAACAAAGACTGTAAAAGTACCAGGGTAGCTTGAAACTCAAAGCCAAAACTTTTTGGGAGTGAAGTTGTCATCATGAATGTGCTCCTTGATCAGGTAAAGTGAGAAATCCTTTGGTTGTGTGATTCTTGGGGATTTTTTGCCTCTAATTAAGGAGGGAATTCCACCTCCCAAAAGAGGGCTGGGGAACTTGGCTGTGCCAGCTCTCCATCGGGATTTTGCCATTGCCGTAGTCATGTCTGCCTCCCAGCCTTTCTCCCACGGGTCTCCCCGTCTCCAGCTTCCTGTTTTAACTGCTGTGTTTCATGCAATTTGATTGCATGAATGCAAATGAAATAAGCACTCCTGGGTACCCACCGTGTGGCCCCGTGGCTGGCAGTGTCCAGTTCAGACCAAGTGCAGGGTGGAGACACAGACCTGGGTCCTGACCCCTGCTTGGTTTGTCACTTGGGTGACTTACTACTCCAGCCGAGGCTGGTGTTTTTTTTTTTTTTTGTTTGTTTGTTTTAAATCTGTAAAATGAGGAAGATGTGCCTGACCCATCGCTCTCAAACTTCAGCAGACAGAAAAACGGTTTGGGGGGCTTGTTACCATTCTGATTCCTGGGCCCCACCCTGAGGATCCAGTTTTAGAGATGGTACATTTGTCCGTGGACCTCGGGCTGGTCCAGGTGGTCCTCTCCAGTTCTGCTGTGACCGTTTCTGAAAACCTGGAGAAGCAGTTATACATTAGCAAAACTTATTTATTGCCTACTTGGTTTTCTCCGGTTTGTCCTAATTTGGTGACATTTTGTACAATCAGAGAGTATTCCTGGCCAGAAACCACAGGGGTAACTCTAGATGCTTCTCCTGAGGACCTCTCATTTTGCCAGGCAGGTGACAGCATCAGAAAGCTCCACTCGGGGCAATAGGAGTCCCACACACCCCTTATTTGACCCCAGGCCACTGTCACTTTTTGCTGTCGCCTCACACACCCCAACCGGGCGGAACCGACTGGCTGTGTTCATGCAGGAGCCGCATGGTTGCTGGGTCTCAGTGTTGGAATCCAACCCAACAGAAAATGGCAGAAGATGACGAGGGAATTACCACAGTTTATCGACAGCCCCATGGTGATTTTATGAATACGTAGCTTCAAATAGAAGAAAACAGAAACACACATCCTTCTACGGTTGGGTGGCCAGTTGGTGTTCAGGCTTCTGTGGGTGAGATTGGGGACCTCCCCCGGAAGGGGCAGTGCCAGTGGGCAGAGGTGACTGACACAGGCACCTCAGCCTCCCTCCCGTAAAGCCTCGTTCCACGGGAGGTAGGCGCGCCCTTCATCACGCCCCACGGAGCACGTGGGCCGGGCGCTGCGAGTGCTTCTGCAGAGGCTGTGACCTGCGACCTTGGCCGGCACTGCTTCCGAGGTGACCTTCTTTCTGTTAGATTCATCCTTAGCATGGACGACCCTTGAGCAGATGGATGTCTATAGTCCTTTTGCCTTTTTTGCACCCCTCCCCAGAAGTTTGGTGACATTAAGCAGGAAGAACGAATCACCATTTCGTGCTAAATAAAAGCACTCTGTTTCCTGCCCAGGGTGGGTCTCCCCCACGCCCCCCCAGGTCTTTGTTGTGCATAATTAACATGTGCACACAGACTTGATCTGAGAAGATGCCCTGGGTGGCAGAGTGACCGAAGCACATCGGCCTGTTTCGTGGGCTCACCGTTGGGTGGGGGCGGCCCTCCCCGAGTTCCCTGGAGAAGCTGGCCGTGACAGCTGGACATGAATGTTGCAGCACACCTACACATACTAATCCTGCTGAACACGGGAAACGAGGGGGGCGTGGGTGGGGGGGCAGGGCCTCTGTCCGCGCCGCTGGGGCACGCCTAAGGGAAACCTCGTGGTACTTTCTCACCAGGTCTTCAGAAGTCCTGGGAGGTCGGGGCATGGTCTCATTTTCCAAACAAGGTGCCTGGAGCTCAGAGCACCAGGTGACTTACCACCTGGTAATAATAGGTGTGACCTGTGCCGTTTCCTGTGCTCATGGCAGGGCGGCAGCCGGTGGGAGCCCCCCACCCCTGCCCGCAGAACGTCTCTTTCTCACCGTGCTGTTCATTTCATGGCTGTGATGTCTGAGATTTGGTCAAGGAACAGAGAGAGAAGGAGCTGCTGGGTGCCCTGGAGGATGGCACTGGCTGCCCTGTGCCATCTTGGGGGTAGAGGTGGAGGCCGGGGTCAGCAGCGTCCAGTGACTTTTCCTGGGGAAGGGTCTGACAGCGTGATCACCAGTCACCAGCAACTTAGTTCCTATGTTACCCACTGCTGGGAACATTTGGGGGGACATCCTTTAAATGGTTTCTTCTCTGGGCAAAGACAAGCACTTTCTGAATCTGCCCTCTTGCCAAGTAGGCGAGATGTAAGAACATGTTTTCTATTGATTTTTAAAAGCAATTCAGGACCCAACTGGTAATAATAGGTGTGACCTGTGCCGTTTCCCAGGCAGTCACAAGCAGCTCGGAGCCTTGTTGTGCGACTCTGATGTTTGGGATGTGCATTCTTTGAAGATTACTTCTAAAGCAAGGCGTCCAAATCCTTAATTCACGATTCTGTCTATTCCTGTGGTGTTTACATTCCAGTATGGCAGCAGATCACTGTAAGAGAGGACGATGAAAATGCACTTTTAAAAAGGGCTTTCTCACGCAGGCTTCCTTCAAAGACCCTGCCTGTGCCCTCTTCTGGATTCTGGCTCCATGTTTCATGTACAGGGAACATAGACATTAGTGGTGATGTAAAGCTGTGTCACATTGTTGTGGCACATTCGGGCTGAGCTCTTGGGGCCCTGGGCCTCCGGTAGCAGGAGCTGGTGTGACCTTTGGGTGTTCAGGCAAGTCCCTGGGGCATCTCTCTGGAGCGCCTTCTTGTGGTTTGTTAAAGAGCTTTCCCTGCCCTTTGCTGGAACTGGACTCTGAAAGGGTCTTGGGGAGAGAGGCTGGTGGAGCTGATAGATTTGGCTGGTGAACAGAGCAGGGCTTTGCTAGGGCCGGGCACGAGAGGAGGAAAGCGTCTTCTTCTAAGAGAAGGCTTGGAGCTTTGCAGCCTGAGAGCTCAAGTAACATGTGGACGCAGGCCCCGCTGAGGGCTCCGGGTTCCTGGGACACTGAAACGACTGTGGTTCCCCCCTCCTTGACGTCCTGCTCCTCTGATTCCAAAGGCACATAGTAAATGGAATGACAGTTACTTCTGATTTTTTTTCCCAGCTCTGTTTTGATTCTTTTTTTTTTTTTTTGAGAGAGTGGTATCAAGTGTCAAATACTTAAAACTGCAATTCCATTTTGTTGTTGTTGTCGCTGCATTTTGGGAGAGTCTTCAAGGCACATGGTCTGTCCATGTCACCCAGAGCTTTGCTTAGTGGCCTTTCTGGTGAACATTTGGAGCTGATCTACGCCCCACCATCCCACGGGTCAGTCGCACCTGGACACTTAAGGCGCTCTGTTGTCAGGGAGCATAGCACCTGGCCACCAAGTCGTCTCTGGGTCACTTGTGTGTCAAGGATCAGGATGGGGACAGTTCTGTATGCGGTCCTGTGTCTGCGTTGTAGGAGGCCAACCAGAGGCCATGTCTGATGCAGGTGGCGTCACCCGCGCGCTGTCTCTTCACTGACTGGACAGCTGAAATCTGGGTGAGCTCACGGATGGCGTGTGGTTATGGGGGTGTGGCGGGCAAAGGCACAGGCTTTGCAGTTGTCGGCGCACTTTTTCTATAACATGATGAGAAGCCCGAGTGTGAGCAGGAGCTGACACAGAGGCTGACACCATCCCTTTAAAAACAGGCTCCTTAATGTTTTGTTGACCATTCAAAGGACAGTTTGGCCTTGAACTTAAAAAAAACAATTATTCTTCTACCTTTAAAAACCACTTTCTATTCCCTTTAGGGAGCACTCCCTAACAGTTTTGGTGGCCCTGGCTGGCTTTGGCTATGATGACACACCATTTCCCCATGGCCCTGGGGTGCCTCAGAGGAAGCTAAAGAAGGGGTCCAGGGTATGGAAGAGGCAAGCGCATGTGTCACGGGGTAGGGACATGAGGCTGTTGTCCCTTCCATCTTCTTCAGGTCAACAGCATTCTCAAGGCCCATGCAAATCAACTCTGGGACTTTTAACGTGTTTTATGCCTACCTGTGTTAAATAGACTTGAGAGACTCGTGCCTCACCTTTCTTTGAGTAAACACAACCATAAGCATTCCATGAAGTGTGTGACACCTGTAGGTGACAGCATTAACAGTCAAGTATAAAGGTGCCCAGAAAATGGGGAACCCTCGCTGGCACGATGGCAGGGCTAAGGTGTTCAGGTGGGATGGAGACCAAGACAGGCAGATTTTTGGTCAGATCCCAGGTGAATCAGCTTGGTATATTCCAAAGTATTTTATTGTTCCTATGTAGGGCTGAGAGAGGAGGGGGATTCTCAACTGTGGGAACATTTAGAGCATCTAATTATTTTAAAAAGTTGCTGTGATTCTCATAAAAGTCATTGAATTTTAACTCCATTTATTTTGTGGTACTTTGAAGAAGGTAGAGAATATTTTGAGATGATAGTGATGATGGTGGTGATGTTGATGATGGTGGTGATGATGTTGGTGGTGGTGGTGGTAATGATGGTGGTGATGGTGGTGATGGTGGTGATGGTGGTGGTGGTGATGGTGGTGATGGTGATGGTGGTGGTGGTGGTGGTGGTGGTGATGGTGGTGGTGATGGTAGTGGTGATGGTGGTGATGGTGGTGGTGGTGATGGTGGTGATGGTGGTGATGGTGGTGGTGGTGATGGTGGTGATGGTGATGGTGGTGGTGGTGGTGATGGTGATGGTGATGGTGGTGGTGGTGATGGTGGGGTGGTGGTGGTGGTGATGGTGGTGGTGATGATGGTGGTGATGGTGATGGTTGGTGGTGGTGATGATGGTGGTGATGTTGGTGGTGACGGTGGTGATGGTGGTGATGGTGAGCAGTGGAGAGTTGGGAAGGTGTGACATCTGACACTGAGGCATGCCCACAGTGCCCATCCCAGTTGGGACTCGTGCCCTATGGGTGCATCTTCACCCCTTGGGACCCCTCATTTCATCAGCCTCCTGGCCACAGGGAGACCCTCCTCATCCAGTGTGGACAAGGACCTTAGCCGGTGTTTCCAGAGGGCAGTAAGAATGATAAATACTGTTAATATTCAGAAGGAAGAATTGATTTAAAAAATGTGCCTTTGATTCACTAATCTCTGACATTGAGACATTTTTTGAAGTCTATTGCTATAATTAGAATTCTATAAGCCATTTTATGTCTCTATCAAAATTTTAAGAGACATAGAAAATTTAAGGTTTTTTTGGGCTTACAATTCATCATATCAACGCAGTCCTTTTGCAGTTTGGGATTCAGCGGGAGCAGTATTTTGGGGCGAGGGACTTGGTTTGCCACTGGGACTCTGTTGACAGCAGCCAGTTCCCTGCCCTCATGCTACACTGCAGAGCTTGGATTTTAAAATGTGCTTATGAATTGCATCTCTGCCTTGTTTTGATTTGTTCTTTGCAGCTGAAATGTGGGGCTGGATGATCCAGCAAGAGTTGAACGTATCATTCAGAACCTGTGACTTCCACACCTACTGGCTGTGCTGTGTGTGCCCTGGGTGGGCAAGGGTGGCAGAGAGGCGTGGGACACTTGGGGGACACTGGGTTTCTGGGGTCGTGGGGGCTCAGGTGAGTCACGGCTGAGCGTGGAGCTGGGCGACTGGTAGCATGTGGCCCGTGAGCCGTGTGTGAGCGCCTTCCCTGAGTCATAGGGGAGGAAGACACGACTGCAAATAAAAGCTTCATCAGATTAGTGACTCAGAAAAAACACGAATCCCAACCCGATGTTGCATTTCTCCTCTTTTTCTCCCTACAGCAGACGCTGTTCCTGTTCTTTAAAAAAAAAAAAAAAATTAGTTTGCAAAAAGACTGATTTCACCACATTTTGGGGGGGGGACTGTGTCACCATTGCGCTATGACGATCAGCATGAAGATGAGTTCTCTTTAGCCAGGCTGAAACTTGTTCCTAACAGAATGTTAAATACTTAGTCAAAAGAAAGATTATGTCTATCTAGTTACACCATTCCTTGATATATGCTTCATGTCAGAGTGCCATTGTCTCCTGGGTAAAGACGGAGAGTTCAAATACCCACTATCTCTCCCCTGGTGCTCCAAACGCTGGGCTTTGAAGTTTTTATAATCCATCTGTCATCTTCCAGCAAGGAGGGCACATGTTCTGTACCACTCAATTACAGAATTCTCCTTTGCCAGCTCCAGTGAGACAGGAAAGAATGTTATGGGTGGTTGAGAGAAACTGTCAGATACACTAAATTCCGCAGATTCATGTGGACGGCACCATTCAGGGTGGGGGCACGGCCGCCTTTTGTTCAAGTGCGTTAGGGACACACACTCGGCCTTGGGGTAGAGAGCCTTTGATTTTTTTTTTTTTTTATCTCTCTTCCGGAGTGTTGTCTTAAATTTGATTGTTCTTGTTTGAAAAATTAAAAAAAAAAGAAAATCACTCCAGCCTCCTCTGGAATGTGGATTGAAAATGTGACATTTGTTTAACCGATGGTGCAGACGCGTAGCGGAATGCTTTTGTTTCTGTGGTTTCACTTTAGTGACAGAGGGTTTCACTTGGGCTTGATAGAAGATGGTGACTGGTGGCAGCCTGATCTCCATAGAAATGATTTTCATCATCGTCTGAGCTGAAAGCCTGAGCCTGAAATGTTCTGCCATCTGGTGAGATCTGAAAAAGTTAGCCCTGGACGGAAAAGTCTTGAAAATGGGTTATTTTGTGTAAAGGTGATCTACCTTGGAGTGGTTAGGGTTGCTGGATCGCGTGTTAACTTCTCACTCATTGAGTCACGGGTGGTTAAATTCGTTGTCTTATGTGAAATGAGTTTGATGATCTCGGCTTAGCCTCTAGTGGGTATTAATTCACATTATGAAATATCCCGGAATAATTTAGCGCCGTGTGGCATAATTTGCATTTTTACTCAAGATAGGGGCAGTGATAGTGTCTGTGGATATATTCTTTTTTTTTTCCTTTTCATTCAAAAGAGGATGGCTCTCCTTTGTGGCTTTCAGCGTGATCGTTTGTGGGGTTACTATTATTAATTTGTTGGGAGCATGTGGCTTAAGAGCTTGGCGTGGCAAGAATACGGCATTCTAGCCTGGCACTAAAACCTAAGAAGAAATATTTGCAGGGACATGATTCCAGCTGAGATCGTCTAGGATTTCATGACCCTGCCCAGACTTGCCGTGCCCTCCACGCATGTGCAGTTTGCCACAGAAGCACATATGGCAACTTAAAGAACACGTTTTGGGCTGGACGTGCTCACTTCGCAGGGCTCCACGAGTCCCCCAGCCTGTCCATGGAGTTGCTTCCTTTACAAAACAGGAAGGTTTCCCAGAAATGCAAGATACTTTTACAGTAATTAATTTAGTGAAACTTCTTAAATCTGATCTTCTGTTCAAACTAATAATGGGAGGATGGGGTAGCTCGATGTCATTAATTGAAATCCAGAGACAATAAAAAAATGTCTTTCTGCAAGTTCAGTACAGCAGTCTGGAACTGTCGGGTCAGGCTGTGAACCAATTTTCTTCTCATTACTTTTGATTTTGGAGTCAATACAAATTTCGTCAGTGATTGTAGGGTGCGGATCCTTGTCTGCCTGGACCCTGTTGTGGGAGAATATGTGCGCTCTGCTTTAAGACTGACGGAGAAGCAGTGCAGCTGGGTCCGCACGGAGGGAGGGAGGTGCTGCAGCCGGCAGCCTCCTGCTTGGTCAAGACGAGAGAGTGGGGGCCAGGGGGGCAGCGCAGAGCCCTCAGGTCCAGGCCTCTGCAGGCCGGTGGCTGGCTGGCTCGTGTGGCCTCTGCTCTCCTGCTTCCTTCTCCAGCTGCCCCTCTGCGACCCCGTCCAGACTTGCGTCTGCAGCCCAGTTCCTCTCTCTCCCAGTTTCTTCTGCCATTCCCGCAGCTCACAGAATTCACGGCCCCACAGAAAGTTAATTGTAGGGAAGAGGAAAAAGGAGTCGGTGAAATTCTGACAGCAACCTGGGCAGAGAAGTCTTTCGTGTGGAAATGGAGATCCAGGGTGTCCCACGCGATTCCTCACGTCCCTGCACCCAGTTTGCGTCTCTGCAAGTCATAGGATCAGCCCGTCTATCACGAGGTAGTGGCTTAATTGGACATTTTTTACGAGCCCTGTTTGCGATTTATGTTAAAAGCAATTCGCAGAACTGCCCTTTCTTCGTGATTTGGTATTGGCAATAGGGACGTATGTTTAATCACATTTTCCATGAGTAATTATCTAATTCGCATGATTACCAATGTCAAACAGGAAAATAGAACAGGGGCCTAACTGGGTCCTGCCTGGGCGGTGACACAGACGTGCAGGGACCGGCTGAGGGCGAGTGTTTGCTGGCTCTGTTTTTCCTCTGCGATATGGTGGAGACTTTTATTAGCAACAGGAGCTGTCTGAAGCTGGGCTGTGAGAGCAAGGGGCCCGTGAAATTCTTCTCTGTTGCAGTTTGAGGTTCTCTCTGTCTGCTTGGGCCCTTCGTTTGGGGCTGTCCTTTCTGAAGATTTCCGGGAGATGGAGGTCACATTTGTTATTCATGTTGAAAAAGATTCATTTATCAGTATTGGTGCCACTGTAAACAAGTGATAAAGTGACAACATTTACAACAGTAAAACTGACAGCATTTACTTTAATTTTCTGTCATTTTGGTAATTATATCAATCAAGACCCAAAACTAAAATGATATTTTAGCATGCAGTAAGAAATGAGGAATTCAGATCTTAAAAGACCATTACAATTAGCTTTGAAATGTTCGCCATTTTACCATAATTGTTTCATATAGCTTATATGTCTTCATTTACAGCCGAATATTCCGTTGATCTTTTATAAACAAAGTAGCACCCATCTGCTCCTTGAGACACTCCTGGCGCCTATTCATTGCAAAAATAATACATGTCCTAATGACTTCCACATATTTTGAAATCTCCCTTTTGAAATTGGTCTTGGCAGATTATTTGCAGGTACTTGAGTTGCATCTGTTTGCAATTTTGCAAACGCGGAAGACTTTAATGTTGAACGCTGCAAGAGGGCTATTTTAATCCTCAGATAACACTGGCTGTCATCAAAAGCCACATTTATCTTCTCGAAGGTGGGGCAAATGTTTAATGTTAAAAGACAGTGAAAGGTCAAGGCCAAGGCTGAGGTCTGAATATTTCCCTTTCATATGCCATGCCTTCTGCGGACTCTTCCTTGCGTTTCTTTTCATTTAACTTTTAGCGTAATACCCATTGCCAAGAGGATGTTTTGCTGATAAAATGAAAGATCAGGAAGAGAGTAAATCTGAAATAATTGTGAACTCCGGGCTCTTGGGCTCATTACCACCATGTGGCTAGCAGCTGACCGGCTGTAGGTCGACTGTGTTTATAATGAAGAGCTAAACATCATGCTGCTGAGACTACGGGCCTTGATGCAGTTGCTGGCCTGCCTCCCAGGAGGACTGAGAGTCTCTGGAGGGAGGGAAGGTGGGCACGGAGGCTGCTGCGTGGTCAGCCAGCCGATGCGCTCCTGAGCAGCCCCCTGCCACGCATGGAGGAGCCCTCAGAGAGTGTGCGGGGCTGGTTTCTTCTTGGCTCAGACTCTGGAGCCCAGAAAACCGCATTTAGGGGAACGTCCTTCCCAGGCGCGGTCTTTGGCTTGGACATGTGGAGTGTAGGGAGCCAGTGGACTTGTCACTGCGGTTGTTAGACCCTCCCAACTGACGCCGTGGCCACCGGCTGACCTGCCGTCCTGCTGCCCAGGGAGTGCCCTCTGCCTCCCGCGCCGACCCCTTCCCTGTCTTCTCTCCGGTCCTCGCATTGGCAGGAGCGCCATAGGAGAGTCCCTCCAGGGCCTTGCCCTCCCTCTGGCTAGTGTGAATGTCACGTCAGTGAATGAGGAGTCAAGCCACTGGGGGTTAGATGTTCATAGAAGTGGTCAGCCATGGAAACGTCATTGGTGCTGCAAATAGGTGTCACCCACACAACCTACAAACCCGACTCACTTCCAAGCCACTTCCGATGACTCTGGTGACAGAAGGGCTTTAAAACCCAAACTGGCTCCATCTGCCTGTTAATCTGACGGCAGCTTCATAGATAAGCAGGCACAGCCCAGGATCTGAGGCTCGCTGTCAGGGAAGGGGTAAGACCTGCTCTACTCCTCGTGCTGCTTCCAGGGTCTTTCTGGCAACTCATGCTGAACGCGTAGTTGAAAGTACCTTTGGGGCCGAAAGGCCCGTATGTTACAAGAGCTACCGTGGAGCTGCTTGTCTCTGTTCCCCATCAGTGAGGGTCTTGGTCATCTCAGCAGATGAATGGTTTTCAAATGTATGTTTCTATGTGACTAGTTCTTTACTACACAAGTCATATATAGCAATTCACTATTTGTTATTATTACAGTGGAATAAGCATGGCATTATATTATAGGTGTCGGGTACTTTGCTTAAAGACAAGCAAAGTACCTGAAACCTGTGCTATTTCTGAGGGTAAAGCTGAGAGAAACTTGTAGCAACTCCATCTGTCCTTTATTTTACATTTGGCAGGGGTGGAGGTGGTTTTGCCTGGATCACAAACGGGCGTCCGACCTCCTGATAACTTTCATATATGGGGGATTACACCCTTCTGATGATCAAAACTTTCAAACCACCAAAGTGACAGACACACTGGGGACATGGATGCTGTCCTTCCCTTACAGGGTCTCAAGAAGACAGCATGGGCATCTCTTGGGAGCTTGTTAGAAATGCAGACTCTCAGGCCCCACTCCAGACCCGCGCATCAGAAACTCTTGGGGGCGCCCTCCAGGGGGTTGGGGTCTGCAGTCCACCGCCTTCGGGCGTGGCATATGCAAATGGCTTTTCCAAGACTGGATGTGTATCCCCATCCTTGCACCCCCACTGTACACACGCTGCCACATTCCTGGTTTCCCAGAGGCCTTAGCACAAGCCTTTAGATCCAATGAGCCATGTCACTGGCTGAATTGTTGGGTTAACATGCAAAAGGACAGGTGATTGGTCATTAGATACTTTTCTCTTTTGCCTGTATTAGAGTTTACTTGTTGGGGACCCTCTCAGAAGTTTACACGTGGTTATCAGGCTATTGAAAATGCAGAGGTGACTCAGCTGTCTCACATGTCTGTTAGGCATGAGTTTCGGAGACTTCCTTCCATCCTGCTGCAGCAGGTAAGAGTGAAACGTCTGCTGGGGGAATTCCTCGTCCTGCCGCTTGCTGGGTGATGACGTTTCCCTGCCCAGGTTGGGACGCCAGGGCAGCTGTCCACGTGGGAGCTGCCTGGTTTCCTGAAGCCCTCCAGCGTCCGTGTAGACTTTGCTGGTGGTGAGAGGATGCTGCCTCCACATCACACAGCTGCTGCTGCAGGGTTTGGACAGAATCGTCTCCGTCGTGTGATCACCGTGGTGCTGGAACGGGTTGGGGTCGGGGCACAAGGCCAGCCTCTTGTCCCTCAGGTGGTGGCTTGTCTCAAGTCGAGCTTTCTGGGGTGAGATCAGTGCTTGGTGGGGAGTTTAGGGTAGAATCAGAATGAAGTTTGTTGGCCACTCACTGTGGCTACTGAGGGTCTTCTCTGGATTGGAAAGTGACAGGGTGAGGGCTTTCTGTTCGGAAATGACGCCGGGGCACCAGCCTTGGCTGCCATTCTTATGGCAGGGTCTCTGGTGAACCTCACAGCCTCAGGCCCCGGGAAGAGGAGGGCTGCAGGCAGATGGGGGGCCATGCCCTTTGCAACCGGTCCTGCTCCCGAGACAGTCAGAGACCGAGCCCGCGCTCCCCAGGGCCTCCAGCCCCAGGCCTGTCCCATGGACCCCCGGTCTGGGCTGGGCTTCAGGGGGCGTCTCCTCATGGGTCGCATGACGTGAGACTGTTACACGGCGCGTGGATTTTAAATTCCAGCAGTTGGGTGTTTTAAGCTCTTGGAAAAATATGACCAGCACTTCCTAGCTGTGATTTTGCAGATATTACTGCTTAGGTGAGGTTAACAAAAGTGAGTGAGTTGATTTAAAGTTAGAGGGAAATATTAAGTAAATACGAGTCCAGGTGGCACAGGACATGGCGGGAGCTGCGAAGGTGCTTCATGGCCGACTGAGGCTGCACAAGGCTCCTTGGCCCACGCCCTCCTCCGGGGCGGGGTGGGGGGCTCCCAGCCGGTGAGCTCAGGCCCCCTGGATGTGTGTCCGGTTAATCCGAGTCCCACACACCCAAGCTGCTGTGGGTACGCTGCTGTGTCTCTGTTGGCGATGCCGTTACTGGCACCCTGGGAGATCTTCCGGTTCAGAGCTGTCATGAGGAAGCTCGTTTAGCCCCTTCAGAAATGTGGGTTTGGTTTAGGTGGCAATGGTAGTGTTTCATGGATGACCAATAGGAACGTGCGCCTAGAGCCCCTCCTTCAGCAGAGACTGCCACAGGGAGAGGAGAGCGTGCAGCCAGGCTCTTCCTCCCTTCCCACCAGGGCCACCCAGGACACAGTGGGAGGGAGACAGCCACCAAGTGTCTCACCGACTTTTCCCAAGGGATCAGAGTGACAGAAACCCTTGTGCTCAGTAACTCGAGGCTGACATGCAAATTATCGGCCTTGCGTTGCTCTGAGGCCACCCCTCCTGCCCCTTGTCCAGGCTGCTTTGCTCTTCCTGTTGCAGGCCTGTGGGGTGGGGGACTGTGAGAATGGGCAGCAGGACACTCCTTTGCTGGACCCAGCCCCAGCCAGTACCTGCCCCAGCCGTCACCCACAGCCTGGTGCCGTCACCCGGGCCACGGAAACTCCCAGGGACCCCCCCGCTCCTTTCATTAGCTCAGTGTTGAAGGAGTCGCCCATACTGGGGAGGGAGGGACATTCACAGTGAGGGGTTTGTGCCTGTTTGTGAAGGTGAAGACGTAAAGCACATGCTGCCACGAGCGAGCGCGTTAATCTGGACCCCGCAGTTCCAGGCTCGTGTACGTTCGGGTCTTCTCTGAATCTGCCCTGTCAGCCCCATGTCGGAAATTGATTTGTGCTGATCACATTTTCAGGTACTCATTGTTGCGAGAAGTCTCCGGTGGCCACGTGTGTGCGTGGCTCATTTTCACATATTTATGGATTAAAATCAGACCCCGCCTTTCCATTGTTGTTGGTTGGTCTTTAAGTGAAAAGCTTTCCCCTGAATTGTTACTGAGGCATCTTTCTAGAAAGAAACTCGCACACTGGGCTAGGCTGAAATTTACACACTCACACACACACACGCACCCTTCAGACTCAGTGAAAAACTGCAAGAGAAAATAAGAATGCTCAGCAATCCAGAAACACAGGAAAGAAACTTTCAGTTTTGACTTCAAGTTTGGCAGCCTGGTGAACTTGAAAGGTTAGCTATGAATAAGCATAATCAGATCTTTCTTTCTGTCCATATTTAATTCCAATGAGACAGCTCTGTGCTGACTTGTAACACAGAGAGGCCACCCACCATGGTGGCGCTCCTAGCCAGTGCAGCCGCCTGGCGAAAGCGTTCTTAAATGGCGCTAATCAGCCCAGGGAGGCCTGCCCTCCGTCCCCGTCAGCGCTCTGTAATTCAGATGTGCAGATAACCTGAAATTGAACGTGTCAGGATGCAGACATGTGAAGGGGAGAGGGAACTCCAGGCCAGAGGCGTGGGTGCTGGGAGACGGTGCCTGGGGAGGGGCTTCACACCGCGCGTGTGTGTGTGTGCGTGTGCGTGTGTGTGTGTGTGTGGCTGTTGAGGGACAAAATGGAAGGTTTCAAGTTCTGAAATATTTATAAGGGAGCTTTGGATTTTGTGTATGTTAAATGAAACAACCGACATTTTGGCTGCTAAGGGGTGAATGGTAATTTGTGATTAAATTTTTTAAGCCGTGGCTGTTTGAGAACCTTTTTCCCACTTGTTCATACATGAGGCAGACAGACACCCTCCCCCACCCCAGTCTGGTGAGCACGTCTCCCAGGAAAGTTTAACAAAAGAGTTGCTATTGTCACTGTCCCAGCCAGCAGCCGTGCAGCTGAGGGTCAGTTGCTATTTCTATTTTAAACCTTGATTTTTGCAAAGTTTGTCTTTTGACTGTTCTCATTCTAATCAGGCTTAGTTGGGGGATCTGCTCCAAGCTCCACACCAGGCTGTGGGGACAGAAAAAGATAAACTGGGGGATTAAACAAGTTCTGCTCTGTCAGTAGGCGTGTGTGTGTGTGGGGGGGTGATGGGGTGGGGGGGGTGGCAGAGGGACAGAGGGACCAAGACAGACAGAGTGGATTCATTGGCCCGTCATTAAACAGCCATTCCCTTGATTTAAAAGACAGTGCAGTTTATTGTGGAGCCGTGTGTTCCCAGTGCTGCTGTGTTGCCTGTAGTTTGTTGGCCGTACTCTCCGGGGGCCACCTCTTGGGCCTCCCTCGTGCCCATGACCATGTGTCCCTCAGAGACGGGGCCCTGGCGGCTCTGAGCCCAGTGCAAACATCCCCCAGCCAGGGCAGTCGGCCGCCAGCCTTCACTGGGCCAGGACCGTGTTCCTCGCCGACTTTGCCTGTTGAAGTCTCCATGGGCTCAGGTGCCATCTTGTGTCTTCTGGATCCACCTGGGGTCACTTAGGATGAGGTGCTCCCTGCTAATGAAAAGAGCTCTCCTCCATCACAGCCCCATCACTGTGCCCTGGTCGGGACACAGCCGCGCTCATTGTCTCCTTCCGTGTAGCCAGCGTCTTGAGGACGTGGAGCTGGGCAGGTGCCGGGGATCCAAGCAGGAGTTGCTGGGACCTTTGGGCTCCCTAGTTAGGACTTGCCATATTCAGAGGAAGGGGCAATGAGAGCAGACAGGCTGGCGGTGGACAAAAAGCGGGATGTAGGCCAGCCTGGTGTCACCTTGTCACCTCCCCTTCTCCGGGCTGGTGCAGAGACTCAGGTCAGCACTCTTTTCTTGGAGGCTCAGAGATTCTCTCCAGGGGGTGAGGAGCGGGTCCTGCTTTGCAGCTCCTGTCCCCATCCCCGTCCCCGCCAGACTGATTGGCACCACATGGCACGGCTTCCAGGAGGACCAGGGAGGCTTTCCTGCGGTTTGGACCCAGTGGTGGCTTCCCCAGGGAACGCTTGGCACGTGTTTAATTATTCGTTGGTGTTCTCTGTGTATCTCCCCGCTCCTTGATTGTTTTGTCTGTCCCTAAAAATATTTATTTGAAATTCTGTGATCAAAGAGTGAAAAAACAAAATAAAGTGGGATATTAAAATGAAATTTTTTTTAGGAGGTTGGAATGTCAGGATCGTTTTTATTAGAAAAGTTTACAAGATGAAGCTGCAAATTATTTACGCAAACTTCGTATTCAAGCATGGTCCTCCCGCCGTGCTGCTGGTGAGTGAGATTGGCCGGCATAACCTGGATTTAAAATATCTCCTTCTCAAGGCAGGAAAACTGCATTTTAATTAAAATTAACGGATTTTTCTTGATCATATTTTAACACACACACACACACACACACACACAGACACACAGACACACACACTCACACTCTCACACATCGGCGTTCAGAATTGATAAAGAAAGAACTCTGGTTAAATAATCCACTTTTGTCTGACAGTGGAATCCGTTATAGAGGTGCAAATATGCAGAAAGCTATTTGGAAATGCATCCTAGTAGTTGTCAGGTTTTATTATGCAGGAAGGTGTCATGTTTGTTACGAAGCTGAGTGCAGATGGCAGAGTGGAAGAAATGGATCACTAATTTTAACAATGATTAATGAACAGAGATAGAAAATGAATTACATCGGACTATTGGAGGCAAGGAATATTTTTGTGCAAATTTTGACTCATCTGCTCTGCTGTTCTCTGCAAATTATTTTCAGAAATTCTATATGTTGTCAACAGTTGACTGCATTTTCCATTACTGTCTATTTCTGTTCTTAAGTACTTTTGTGTTATTAGAGATACATAATTTCAAAATACCAATACATTTCTGATTACTTAGAGAAAATATATGTAACAGTGTGACTGTTCCATAGACGCCAGCCATAAAAGTCCTGTTTTATAATAATCTTTCATTCTTCCTCATTTTATCACTACATTAGGAATGTTTGATAAAAAGAAAGGGGGGTGGGTGGGGACTCCTTCAGCCCATGCAGAATAAAGAAAAAATGGAAGCGAAGGTAGCAGTGAGGACATGGCCTGGTGGCTCACTGGTCTCCAGCTGCCACCAGTCCCGTCATCCTCGTGTCCTCGGTCTCACACCCTGGGAGGCAAGGCTCTGCCCCTGCTCTGGCATCAGCCTCTCTGGTCCCTGGCCCACTCTGTCCTCTCTTCTTCAGGTGTAGCCCTAAACGTGCTGTGGCACCCTATCTTCCTTCAGACACAGGAAGTCAACGCCAGTTCTTGAAGTTGTCCCAGAAATTTGTCCTCCCGTGGACGCTCACGCTAGCCTGTCTGTCTGCTGCGCTGGCGGGGGATTGTTCCGTCCTGAGCTCTGTTCTCAGCGGTCGGCACACCTACGTGATTCCTCACGTGGAGAAAGGGATGATGGTTATTTTCTCCCTTCCTCCCTCCTTCTCACCCATTCTTCCCTTTTTTTTTTTTTGGTGACAATAGTCTCCACCTTCATATGTTGGCTTCAGAGCATCTCAATTTCCCGAGACCCCCTGTGATGGAGAAATGATCTGCTCGTGTTTGGATCCTGTTTTGTAATTGGTAGGCACTTAATTCCGTCCATCAGGAGCCACTTTAGTGGTGACAGGAGTCAATGTCATCGTTAGCTCTTGAGGATACTTCCTATGGCCGCATGACCCCGTCACAGCTTAGCCAGGCGTGTGCAGCCACGGCTGCAGCCTGGGCCCGGAAGGCGCTGTGCGTGAAAACCTGGCTGTGGAGCCCCATGTGGTTCCCAGCCCCCAGCCTGTCCCCAGCCTCCCCGTGAGTGCTGGCGGCCGGGGTCCGGCTTTTACACGAGGCTAAGCTGCCTCCTGAGAGCTGCCTGGTGTCTGAACAAATGGACGATGTGTAACGGCTTCCTTTCCTGCAACGAGCTTTCCAAGTTTCCAACTTGACTGTTTTATTTATGCTCTTGACCTGTAGAAACAAGCAGGCTGTTTAAAAAGCAAAAAGTACTTCCCATGATTAGAGTACTTAGAATTGAAATAAATTGCAGGATGAAGAGGACATTCCTCGTGACTCCGGAAAAAGTGTCGCGGGGGTCTTGCTTTTTGAGGGTTATCTGTGGGTCTACATGTTGGAGCTCCCCCGTCTCACTGGCCTTATGGTCTCCGAGAAAGGATTCACGTCTTCCCTTTTCTTGCTTTTAGGGGTTGGAATAATCCTAGTGAACATTTAAAACATGTTTGTGAATGGTTCTAAGTCAAGTAGTTGGCATATAATTATAGTCCTGATGGGAAAACACTTCGGAAAAACAACCGGTGAGACAATGCGAGTCCCGCTCAGGTTACCTGGCACATGCTAAACACCGAGGAAACACATGCAGTCCTCAGTGAACAAGGGAGGGAATGCTCCAGGGAGCCAATTTCGAGGGACTTAAGGCGAGCGTGGCTTTCCGTGTCTCTCTTGGCAAGTGTGTTGAGTGGCTTGTCCCTGGACTTGTCCCTCAGCCCGGGCGCCTGCCTGGGTGGCCGCCTGGCCGAGGCCTGTAAGAGGTGCTTGTCCAGAGAGGGGCGTGTTGGGCGCAGTGAGTCAGTGAGAGGCTGCCCGTGTGCAGTGGGGACAGTGGGCAGTGGCACGGTGCTCAGCTGGACCCTGCACCGGGCATTCGTGAGTGGCGTGGGGTGAGCTCAGGCCAGGCTGGGGAGCACACACAGCCGGCAAATCGTGGACTGGCAGCGCAGGAGAGACAAAAAGAAGCCGCGGGGGGCCCACCGAAGTCACCAGTGACTCCTCAGCACAGAGCTGCCTCTGATTCATGCTTTCGTCTGCGTTTGAGGCGGGACGTCAGGTGGGTGGATGATCCCTAGGGATAATTTGTGGGTCCCTCAGGTTTAGGCCTTTGGATCCGAACCCCAGGAAACCAGTTGGTGCTCAGGTTGCGTCCTTCCTTCAAATGCGAACACCTTCTGGTTACTCAGCCCAGTAGTTAATGTCCCTGTAAGTCTGGTTTCTGCCACATGCTTGTGGTCGGTGGGTCGCCTGCCTCCTCGGACACATGAAGATGCCACAGACCAGTGTCCACAGGCCTGGCCGGCATGTGGCCTCTGTGGGGGCAGCCCGGGCTGCAGCTGCTGCCGGCGTCCACAGGCAGCTCTGCGTTTCCTGCAGTTGTCATTGGGTTTTGTTTCGCGTGTGGTCACTTTCATATGGAGCTGAACCCACTCACATCAGACCTGAAGAGTAACATGACTTGAAACATTATTTTACAGTATCTATTTTAATGGGAGAACGCGTCAGCAGATAGGTCCACCCGCCCACCCACACACTCATGTGGCCGCAGCTGTGGGCATTTCCAGGGGCCGCATATTTACGGGTTTGGTGACAACACGAGACCTGCCTGCCAGCCCCTCTCCCTGGGTGCCCATCTGTGGGCATGTGCTGTGGCTGTGCCCCCACAGCCTGCCCAGGCCAGGGGCGTATACTCAAGTTAGACTGAGTAATTATAATAAAATGGCCAATAGCGTGAGATGGCGGACAGTCAAGGTGTCTGTCACCCTCCTATTACCTCAGGTAAATAACTGATTGACCTTTTTGGGGCTCTGAAACTTTACTAATCAGAACCTGAAATCTGTATAACAACACTTCATTTACTTGATAGACAAAAGAACAATTGCACTTGAAGTAATGTGATTTCTAAATAGACACTGCCTGTCAAAAATAAATGCATTAGAAGTAAAATGTAGCTCAAGGAGACAATTAGCAAACAGAGGTGACACCGTAAACAGGTGCACCCATTATTCCCAAAGCTTGTGGCAATATATTCGCGTCTTTTAGAGTGATGGAAGATCATGTGACGTTTTGGTGAATTATCTATCGGTATCATCTGACTGATGAAGCCTCCGCTGTTGCAGATCATTTAAAAATGCATCTCACAAATTACATGGTAGCTGCGAAAATGCAGGTTTTTTTTTTTTTAAGAACAATGCTTTTCTAAAGCTACGCGGTAGCATACGTAATTTTTTCTTTGAAAGGATGGAGACCATTTCATTATGCTGGGTATACAGTCGGTTAGTGTTGTGCAAATTCATTACAATGTTTGTTAATGTATAAAACATTTTCCATTCTGGTTTCAGTGACACTGGATTTTTTTTTTTTTTTTTTTGGTAATGTGCTGTTTCTGAAACATCTGCCATCGCTGTTACCTGTGGGCAGAGGAGAGCGAATATACTCTTTCTAAGAATGTTTATAAAATCTTTACCAAAATGGAAAGCCTTGGAAGATTAGAGGGAGAGGACTTTTTTTTCCCCCCTTTGCTGTGAATTGTTAGGTTTGAATTTTCTGGGCTAGATGCTTCACCATGAGACAAGCAGGGGGCCTGCCATTGGTTGGCTTCCTCTGGGCCTCTCGTCCCCTCTTGGTGGCCCTGCCCTGGGCTCTGGCCTCCCAGTGCTCACTTATGGGCTTTCTCTGTTATTTTCAACCTGTCATCTTTGCTATTTTTTATTTTTTTCTGTTGCATGAGGGATACTTGAGGGAGCCATGGCGTTGGCTATTTCTTCTTGTTTCTATAAAATCACAGGAAAACAGTGTTAAGTATTTTGCATGGCCTCCAAATTGCTTTCCCTTGAATCTTAGCCTTTTCCAGAGTAACCAGTAGCTGGAGCTAAACTTAGTGTGGATCCACAGGGGACAGATCACTAGGATAGCAGCATTTTGATGGCACCCTGTGCCCAGAGAGAAATGAAGAAACACCATCATTCTCTTATCCGGTCTCTGCTGGTTCCCTGGGGAGGTGGCCATGTCCATGTTGTGCCTCCCCAGGGAACCATGCTCCCTTGCTCCTGCCAGCGCTTCCTGAGATGCTAGCTGTCTGACTTGGCAACCGAAGAGGCAAGGATGGGGTGAGGGGGAGTATCCAGCCTGAGGAACTTGTCCCCTTACTGTCAGGAGATGGGCCTGGGGGAGGGGCCGGGCCCGGTGGACCTGGGCTCTGCTGTGAATCACAGGTCACTTCTTTTTGTGAGTCGAACCAACCAGAGCAGCAACACAGACACACAGAGAAGCAAGGAACTGGCCTAATGAGGTCTCTAGCCACCGGGAGCAGTGCTGGGTGCCAAGCACACTTCCTGAAGAACTGCCCGAGCAGCCTCTTGGGGGAGTGTTTGGGCATCAATGCATCAGAGAAGGTGGAACCCCAAATCTCAGCCCTGGAGGTCCCTTGATTCGCAGGAGTGGAATGGTTCCAGCCGGGGGGCAGGCTTACTAGGCTTTCTCCAAGCTCTTCTTTCCCTTTCTCCTTGTTAAATTCATAGACTTAGGTACACAGGAAAATGGAGTAGACAGAGTTCCTATCGACTCCCTCCCCACAGTGCCCCTACTCCTAACGTCTGTGCTGGTGCGCTACGTTTGTTATCACTGACTGGCCGATATCGATACGTTATTAGCCCAAGTCCATAGTTTGCATCCAGCGATCACTGTGATCACTGTACGTTCTGCGCGTTTGGACAAATGTATGACGTGTCTCCATGATTACAGTTTCATGCAGAGTCATCTCACTGCCCTAAAAGTCCTCGGTGTTCCACCTACTCATCCTCCTACCTGCCTTGAACCCCTGGAAACCACTGATCTGTTGCTCTCTCCATAGTTTGCCTTTTCCGGAATGTCATCAGTTGGAATCATACAGCCTTTTCAGATTGGCTTCTTTCACGTGGTAATATGCCTTTTTACAGCTTGATAGCTCATTCTTTTTTAGCATTGAATCATATTCTATTGTCTGGATGGACCACATTTTCAATTTTTTTTTAATACATTCTCTTATTGAGGGGCGCCTTGGTTACTTCCCTGTTTTGGCAATCATGAATAAAGCTGCGATAGCCCCCCATGTGCAAGTTTTTCTGTGGATGTAAGTTTTCACCTCCTTTGGGTAAATACTAGGGAGCATGATTGCTGGGTCGTATGGTAAGAATAGATGTAGTTTTGTAAGAAACTGCCAAACTGCCTTCCAGAGTGGCTGCGCCATTTTGCACTCCCCACACTGTGACGGAAGGTTCCTGCTGCTCCGGATCCTCGCCAGCATTTGGGGTTGTCAGTGTTCTGGATTTTGGCCATTCTGATAGGTGTGTGGTGGTGGCTCATTACCGTTTGAATTTGCAGCTTCTTAATGACGTATGTCAAACATTTTTTGGTGCTTATTTGCCATCTGTACGTCTTCTTTGGTGATGGGTCCAGTTTTTTTTTTGCCCATTTTCAATTGGGCTGTTTATTTCTTATTGTTGAGTTTTAAGAGTTCTTTGTATATTTTGGATACCAGTCCTTTATCAGACGTGTCTTCAGCAAAGATTTTTCATTCCCAGTGTGTGGCTTATCTTTTCCTTCTCTTAATGCTTTCCTTTTTTCAACCTCTGCGGGGATTTACCACGACAGCCAGCGACCTGTGCTCTCACATGGCCAACGCAGTGTATTTACTGGGGACCAGAGGTCTGGGGACATATGAAATCAAAGACACACGTACAGTATGTTCTTACCTATGTTTATCAACTCACATATATGCACGCACACACACACACACACACACACACACATAAGAATAGAAAGAAACGCATCAGAACGTCAATAGCAATCACACCAGCTGATAGAATTATGGATTGTTGTTATTTTTTTCTTTGTAATATCTTGCATGTCCCAAATTTTATACAAATGAGCATATATTATTTGATTAACCAGTTTTGCAAAACTAAAACTAAATGAACTGAAACAAAAAGCGACCCCTGCGGAAGAGACCCAGCGATGGCTTAGTGATAACTTACTGAACTTTCATTTTGATGTCAGCGGAACCAATGTTTCAAGTGACATTGATAATAATATGAGTACATTTTTTCTAAAAACCAGCTTCAGAAAACAAGTGAATTTTTATTATGGCCAGATTTGGCTATCAAAATGGCCTGATTTTTTGCTGAGCTCAAAACTGGCAATTTTGTAATCTAAATATGATGCAAGCCATAAATGCAAGCCATGTATGCGATTTTAAATTTTCTAATAGCCACATTAAAGTGGTAAAAAGAAATGGGTGAAATTGACTTGAAGACTATATTTTGTTGCATTCATTGTATCCAAAATATTATTTCAAGGTGTACAAAGTACAAAGAATGTAAGTGAGACGTTTGACATGGTGGAGTGTGCCCTTTGCGCTCACAGCACATGTCTGTTGGGGCTGGCACGCCTCAGGTGCTCGGGGGCCACCAGGCTGGACAGTGCCGCCCTGTGTGGGGCTGAAACGTGACATTGCCAGGCCAGGCATCGGAACGGCAGCGTCACCTACAGCAAGTGCAGCTGGACCCAGAAGCAGACCCCTGTGTTGTCCAGGGACTACATTTCTTCTTCAAGATGAGCTACTTCAGAGACCCCTTGTGAATTGATGAAGATGCAGGCTGTCTTCTGAATACTGTTAGTTCGTGTGCTGATGCCGTCTGTGTAAATGCAGCCATTAACAGTTTTCTGGATTGCTTTCTTCTTTGTGTGGTCTTGGATTTGCTGTCCTGTGGAGTCTTGGGCGGATGTGGAAATGTATTCCTGTGGAGGGGTCAGTCCTGGGCCAGGCTGGGCAAAGGCCTGGGCAGATCCTGCCGGGCACTGGCTCTCGGGGGAAGCCGCCTCCAGGCAGAGCTGGGGTGCCCCTCCTGGGCAGGCTAAGGCTCTGGGACTCTACCAGTGGGACCGTGTGATATGCGGCAGCTTGGCACTGGACTTGTGTCTGGGGACACAGGCCATGAGCCCCTGGATGGCGCTTCCTGCCTCGGAGCACTGGTCTAGAGGACGGGTTGTCCTCTGCCATGGCCTGGGTCAGACTCCCACGTTGGGATGAAGGTTAGGAATCCATGAGCTGCACGGTGCCAAGGGCTGTGCATGCTCCTGAGGACACTGTCCCGGGGTATTGGATGGCTCTGACCGTGGACACTAGGCAAGCTAGGCCGCTGTGGAGACGGGCTGTCTGAGGCCACAGGGACAGACGTCCCCGGTGTGGTGCAGTGGTTCAGAGCACGGGCGCTGGAACCCACCCGCCGGGACCCCCACACCCACGAGCTCCTAACCTTGGCCCAGTCACTTCACGGCTAGTGCCTCAGCTTCCCAGCAGTGAACGGACATGGTGGTGGCACCTACCTCATCGTGTTGTCATGAGGGGGAAGTGACAAGTGCAGGTCAGTACTTAGCACTCTGGTTGGCACGTGGTAGGTGCTCAGTGAGTGTTCAGGAATGGTTAGGTCCCTGAGCGCATCCCTTCCGAAGTTGTGCATGGACGTGTGTGTGTATGTATGTATGTATGTATACACTTTCTGGCTGTTTCCTGGACTGTATTTTTTTAATGGCTCCAGCACGCCTGTCTCCTTCCTGTACCATCAGCCTGCTCTGAATCACCAGCTAGGATATCTTCCCTCTTCCTTCACTTTCCCTCTCTGCTTTCTCTCCTTCTCAGGGCTATTTTGACTATGAATTAATTGTAGGTTGGGGGACTTGCAAGCAAAAATCAAAGCCAAGAAACTTCAAAAGGACGGGTAGTGCAGGGGCCAACTGGGCCTCTTGCTGCCGTGGCTGGGGTGGTGGAGCCTTCCCATGCTGCTTCAGAGGGGACACCAAGTGTTTCCAGTTGTCACTGAAAAGCTCCCATGCAAAACTTTGGACACCTGGGGAAGAGACAACGGTTTCCAAAATAGCTGTGTGTACCTTTGGCCAGCAGCCTGTGCCCCCTGGAAGGTAGAGTTAAACTTGGACTTCCTTGGGAAGGGTTAATAATCAATGTAGCTCTCCTAACAAAGGAGATCTGCCTTATTATACTGGGAAAGTTTTTTTTCTTAACTGTCAGTGAAGCAGTACTAATTATTACTCCAGTGTAAATGAGGTCATTTCCTATTAAGAGAACAAAATGCTCAGCCTCGCCTTGCCAATTCATACCAACTATTTTTCACACATACTCAGCTTTTTAGTTTTTTTTTTTTTGAATTTTGATAAAATCCATTCATTTGTATTAGAAAAGTGTAAAGCATCGCAATAATAGTTGCCCGTGATTACCCAGATGAGCTTTGGTAATGTGTGGGTTGTTTGAATACCATGTGTTAGCTATGGAACAATTAGGCAGCTGAATGGATCTTTAAAACAATCAGATACTTTTATCTCACTGAAAAAATACATTCTTTGGATGTGTGCTGTTAAACCGTAAATTCCGGGGGCCATTACCCTCACGTCAGGAGGAGAACTTTCGGAAATATGTTGATCAAGGACAAAAAGACACCCAGATATCTTGTGTTCATGTTTTCATTTCTTCATGCAAGCGCAAAGATTTAAGGAATATTGTAGCAAACAAAGGGTAATTGTTGTAGCCAGATGTTGCTTTTGCACAACAAGCAGGTTACAATGTTCCCACAGAGCTGATGAGCCCAATCAGGGAAATGATTAAAAATTGATTTTGTCCCTGTAATTACAGTATGTAAACTACTTAGCTTGGATTGCAAAGGAAGTGATTTTCTAATTACGTATATACTCTGGTGTCTAATGATTGGTTTTTTGAAGTAATGAAGAGAGAGCACTAACGACTCCTTGGTGTTCTGGTGTTTAAGAAAGACCATCTTTAGAGTAAGCACCAGCAGACAAAGAGTTTAAATTGAATTTTCAACACTGTTAATGTACGCATGGATTTGTTTATTAAAGAGACAGGGAAGTAATTTGATTGGCTCTGAGCATCTTGGCATTTTTTTTTCATGCTAAAGCCTGTAAAAATGCGTGCACGGGGTCGGCACGCTGACGGGAAGAAGCCCCTACTCCTAGTTTGTCATCACTGCACCTGGGCTGGCATCTCGGGGTCTCAGGTTCCTGAGCATCTGATGTCTGTGTATCCTGAGAGCGTTTAGATTGAACAGGTATCAAATAGCTTCGCCATCAAAGTTACCTTTGTTTTAAAATGAAAGAAGAGCCTTGCCGGGGAAGCGGGCCTGGGCAGCCCCACGCACGCCATGTGGTACTCTTTTGGCGTCAGGGTGGCAGCAGCCACCTCCCCCAGCTCATGCTGTGCACACACGCTCACACCATGTGAGCCCTGGTCCGCAGACCCCGTAGAGTGGGCCAGTGGGCTTTAGGAGAGAACGGGTTGACTGAGTGTTTGTCCTCTGCTTTAGACACTTGTGGCTGTTGGGTAAGAGCTCCTCAAGCTCCTGTTTGGGAGGAAGGTGGAAGAGGGTGGCTGTTTGTCAGTGGGTCTGCCTTGCCTTCCAGGAAGAGGACAGTGGCTCCAAGGCGACCCTGGGAGCAAGACTGTGGCGAGGCCAACAGACCAGGAGATGATGGCCCTTGAAAAGATAGCTCGTCACTCCTAGTTCCCAAGGGGAGGGGGCACCAGGCCAGGCAGGGCCACATGGGGAGGCCCGGGGTTGGGTTGGGGGTAGAGGGAGCTGCAGGGCTGGGCATGGGCACGAGCCTTTATTGTTGTTTCCGCGGGAAGACATGACAAGGCAGGGTCAGCAGGCTCAGGAGTGGTTAGTTTGGATAATTTCAGCAGGCTCTGGCTGCAGAGCCTGTCTCCAGTTGTCTGGTACCTGGCCTTGGGATGAGGAGGGCAGGAGCAATGGCCTGGGGGTGTGAGCACTGGATAGAGGAGGTGCTTGGCGCTGGGCTGTGGGCCGGACGATGTGTGCAGGACAGGTTCGCTCAGGGAAGTCATCTGCTCTGTCTGGGAACTGGCCGGCCCTGGGAGGGGCAGTCCCGACGGGCACAGAGCCCCAGACGTCAGAGCACCGGAACTAAAAGTTCTGTGAACGTCTAACCACTACGCTGGACATCTGAAACTAACATAACATTGAATGCCAACTGTAACTAAAAAATAAATCCATAATTAAAAACAAACAAGCTGAGGTTACCACACCTGAGCCTTGCACTCGGGCTGGCTTGGGAGTTGGTACCTGTGCCGCCAGACTCTGGGCTGAGATGAGAGCACACGGCCTGGCTCCCTATCACGCAGCCCGTCTCGCGGCGTCTCTGTGAAAGGTGTCTTGAATCTGCCCGCTTCTCTCCGTCACCGTGGCGCCCGCCCAGGTAAGCTGGCCTCATCTCTCACCTGGGCCACTGCAGCAGCTTTCCGCTGCCTCTGCTCTGGTCCCCTCTGATCTGCTCTCCGCACAGCAGCCAGAGTGACCCTGATCCCACGTAAATCAAATCATACTATTCCCTTGCTCAAAACCTGCCAACGGCTCAGAATAAAATCAAATCACTTGCTGTGCCAGACAAGGTAGGTGGATCCCAACGAGCCTGTGCTCCCCCGTTTTCCCGCTCAGCATCCAGGCCCCCCCACAGGGATCTTCTTGCTGGCGTTGAAGGCACCATCTGCTTTCTACCCCAGGGCCTTTGCACTCACTGTCTGCTCTACTTGTAAAGTTCACTCCTGGATTTTCACAGGGCTCACTCCCTGCTTTGGTCTAGTCTCTTGTCAGATGTCACGTTTTTATTTATTTTTTTCATTTTTTTATTTTTTTCAAGATGTCGCGTTTTTAGAGAGGTCGCCTCTGATTGCCTTATCTGAAATAGTCTCTGTTGCTGTCCATCATTTTCTCCGGCTTTGTTCTTCTTCTTGGAGTTTAGTATTCCTTGACACTATTTTATGTTCATTTGTCTTGTGTTTGAACCTGCTCCTGAAACCTAAGTTCTACACAGGCAGAGACACGGTTTGCTGCTGAGTCCCCTGAACCAAGAAGGAGCCTGGTACGCAGGAGGCACCTGACAGGTGAGGGCTGAGCAGGAGACCAGCGCCCTGACACGCTTTCCTCAGCAGGAATCCTCTCCCACTGGGAGTTTGGAGGGCCAGTGGCGGTGCCGTTCGGGGCCATGTTCACCCCTCTGAGTTCTCAGAGGAAGTGAGACTCAGTGCTTTGGAACCGAACTCCCAAGTCTGTTGCGAGGAGCCTTATCACTTTCACAGGGTCCTTGTCCCTGGTGGGTGTGGGACTGGGAGGGGCACCCAGAACCCCAGAGGGGATTTGTGGCCCCTATGGTGTGTCCTGGCCAGGATGGAGCTCTTGTCTGTGCTCCCGTGGACAGAGGAGAGCCTGGGGCCCAGGAGAGCAGGGTTCAGGGCTGCTGGCCCACAGGACTGGGTCTCCTCTCCAGACGTGTCTCCTGTCAGTCACACCTGCTCTGGCCAGAGGGCTGGCTCGCTCTCCCAACTGTTTTCTGGAAGGAAAGCCATTTATCTGGCTCCATCTGCCCCCAACCGCCCAGACTCCTGAGCAGGCAGCCCTCTAGGCTCCCGCTGCTGGGTCTCAGAGTGACCCTGGGGACAGTGATCCTCTGTCTGTTCAGGAATGTGCTCTGCCTCCTGCAGGCTCAGCCTGTGGCACAGAACATGGACCAGGGGAGGTGATCTGAACCAACCCTTCCTCCTTTCCTTCCATCCTCCATTCTCTGTCTTCCTATCCCCTCCCTCCTTCTCTCCCTCTGTCCCTCCCTCCCTCCTTCCCTCTTTCGCTCCCTCCCAGGCAACATTCACTGAGCTCCAGGCCCTCTGCCAGAGGTTTGGGACTGCGGGGTGAGTGGGACACAGCCCCTTCCCTATGTGCTGGGAGGTGACACAGAGACTGCCCTCAGCAAATGGGAATCCTTGTGGCTTTTGACCTTATGTTGTCATGGTGTGGAGTGGGAGACAAGTGTGTAATGACCGCGGGAAGGCACCACGCTGGCCTAGAGGCAGGGTCTTTGCATTAAGCTCGGGGCTCATTGCAGAGGGTTGTGGCAATGGTGGGGTGCCTGTCTCCGCTCGTCTCTTGATTTGCCATCACCTCTTCTCTCAACGCCCTTGCGCTCCTGCCCAGCAGAGGTTTCTCGATTCAAGAGCTTCTGTCTCCCCAGGAGAACCCAGGAGGGCGGGGCACGCCCTTGATACCTAGTGGGGGCCCACGTGACCTCCCCCTTCCTGCAGCAGCTTCACACGGGTGCTCCAGGGCTGGCCAGGGCCGCCTGGGCCACCTCCCACGTCCTTTTCGTTTTGTCTGTGTCCCCCCTGTGGTCCTGTCCTCTCCACTCCCCTTCAAAGCCCCCCTCAGAGCTCCCCCTCCTCCCCCACCTCAGAGGGCGTTGGAAGTACCTGGGGCTGTAAGAGCCCCGTCCGCCCAGCTCCCGCTGCTCCCTTCTCCAGGTTGCAGCCCCTGCACCTCTTCCGCCTTCCTTCCGAGGTCCCCTGCTCCTCACTCATGTCGGGGTCTCTGGACTCTTGCCTCCTGGCTTCCTTCCCAGTCTCCCCTGAGGCCTGCACCTGCACTCTGCTCCTGCCCGCCCCCCAGCTAGCTCCCTGTCCCACTCGCCTCGTCACACAGTGGGTTTCTGTGACCCATGGCGGGCCTGCCAGCCCCCCCCACCTACCTCGGGGCCTGGCGCACAGTAGGTGTGGTCACTGCACGAACGGGTCCCATATGCTGGGTCCTCTCGGGTGCTGGTGGCTAAGGTGGCTGCTCGTGGGCCTTACCTGTGTGTTCAAGGCGAAGCCTGTCCTGTCAGTTTACAGTGGGAAGGTCTCAGGCACAGAAACACACCCCGCCCCGACCCACGCCAGGCCCTTTGCTGCCTTTCTCGTCGGCCCCCTTCCACCTCCCCTCTGGTCTGGTGGTACCCGCACCAAACTGGATTGGTGGGCAGTATCTCGTGGGTGGCCCCTCCCATCTCATCAGCGTGGGAGGCAGGGACAGGAGGGACCTCATGGTAGGACCTGTTCCCTGTCACGTCACTGTGTTATCTGTAAGTGCGGTTACTTACTTCCAGAAGAGCTGTTTCTCTTACCGAGGAGAAGAGAATCCCTGCGCTGGCACTCGGCTTTTTCCCCAGTCCAATCAGACGGGTCACCTTTTCAGACCTGTGGTGGCTGTGATGACAGCAGACGCCAGGAGCCCCCTCCTGTTTAGACTGGTGCAGAAAGGTGCACGTGGCACTGACTCGATCTGCTTTCCCAGTGTAGCTCCCAGGGTAGCCTTGACACATGGGCGGCCTTCTCTGCTCGTGCAGCAGGGAGCTCGGTGAGCTCACCTTGCCCAGGTGGGCCAGCCACCTTTGGATAAACCTCTGACCACTCTGGAGAGGCCTTCAGAGGGAGCAGCTCAGTGTAGTCACAGAGCTTGTGCTGGGGCCTCGGGTGGCTTTGGGCACAGGAGCGCTGTCATTACCCTGTTGTGCAGGGGAAGGTGACGTCCGATCAGCGCTGAGGGACTTCCCCAGGTGCGTCTCCCCACGTCCTCCCTGCCATCTGGATAATAGCCCGTATTAAGAGTCTGCATCTGTCCCCACGCTGCACCCCCACCCTAAACTTGAGTCTGTGGACAGAGCGGGTGGGTCTTCGCAGGGGCAGCCCATGCGGGGGCCTGTCCACTGGGCTCTGGGGCAGAAGCTGGGGGAGCAGAGCATCCAGGGTTTGCCTTTCACTCTCTGGATTTTAATGTTGAGTGATACAGGAAAAACAAATGTTGAGTGATACAGGAAAAACAAAATGCAGAAGATAATGTGATTGAGGAGAGAGAGACTTGTAATTTCTGTCCTTGTTGCAGATGTTTGAGATGTAAACTTTTGCTTAGTATCTCAAGATAAGCAGGTAGCAATTCGTTTGCAAATACCAGTGTCCCTGCTACACTTTGAGAAAACACCTCCAGAGCGTGGCCAGCAAATGCCAGTTTGGTGGCTAGAAATCAGTCTTGGAGTTGGATGGAGTGTTGCAAGGCAGGGACTTGATGTCCCAATGTCTTGGGCTGGGGCTGCCACCATGGGCTGTCCAGACGCACCTTCCGGTTTCCTATTGCAAACACATCCTTGAATCCTCCCAGACTTGTATAATGTCACAACGTCCAAGGTCGGGGTCAGTAAGTATCTCCTCGCATGAGGGACTTCTGCTTGCCCCTTGAAAGCCCTCTGTAACACTACAGAACAACAGAGGTTCTGGATTGCCCTGGGCCTGCGTGGGCTGGCCCGGGAGTGGGTGCATGACAGGTGGGCAGGCCTTGATGCCCCCAGCCAATGGGTGGCCACTGCGAGTGGGCAGCACCGTGGCTTTCCCTCTGGACCGCTTTCTCATCCTGCTGCTTTCCTGGTCCTGGTTCAGGAGAAAGGACTTGACTGCCACACAGCACCCTGAGCCTGGGCCACTTGCAGGCTCCTGGTATGCCCCATGCAGAGCTGCCTGGCCACTGAACAGGCAGGGCCCATTGAAATTTGGGCGGAATGTGTGGTCTACCATAGAGGCTTCTTAAATCAGGGAGAAAATCAGAACCCCTGAGGACTTCCTCCGTTCATCGCACTTAGAATTCCAAAGAAAGCGAGGGAGAGGGAGCCCTTATTTTCTCTTCTGTCTTCTGTCTAGAGAGGAGATGGGCGGGCACCCCTCCCCCTTCTCCCCCTGCAGGTGTCACTTTCCCATTCAAGGAAGCAGAGCAGATTGGCTTCATTGCAGCCAGGGTCACATCGTCCCCACTTTGTACGCTGCTCAGTGAATTGGGGCAGTGGGCTACTCCACGTGTTTTGGCCCAGCTAGCCCTGGAGTTGTTGCATTTTGCAGTGTTGCTCACCTGTCTTGTACAAGCCCAGACGGCCGTCAGACACTCTAACAGGTCTTATCTTTGCAGTTCCCGCCAACCACGGCTTTAAGAGTGTCCTTCAGCCAGGAGGCAGCCTCCTTGCTTTCAGACTTGCCCGGTGGTAAGGGGCTTCATTTTGTCCTCTGTGAAGTGGCGTCTGTGTGAGTCTGACCAGGAGCCAGGCCGCCCTAGGGGGTTGTAGACCCCTGTGCTGGGTAAGCGTTCTCCTTGCCACTCCCTTTTCCTCCAGGCACAGAGTGGGCTGTGGAGAAGCTTCTGGATTCATGGTCACTGGGATCCAGCCTGGGTCTCGGGGTGGGCTAAATACATGATGTTAAAGCTCAGACATCTCAGAATGCGGACACAGGTGGGGCAAAGCCTTGCACGGGTGACTTCTTTCTCTCTTGTGTGACATCCCTGAGTCTGCCTACCAGCCAAGAGCTGGCACAAGACCTAGTGAGCTGCTGGGGCTGCCGCCCAAAGCCAGCTGTCACCTCCAAGCCCCGCCCTGGTCAGTTTCCCGTCACTCAGCACCGGGCTTCATGACTGGGCCTGTCTTGGAGGAACCTGTCCCATAGCAGCTCCATCTCAGTCAGGCTTAAAGTAACAGGCTCAGTGATGGAGTTTTCCCGACGTGGATGCTGATAAAAACTTGAAATGCAAACGGAAAGGCAGTGCCCATGTCCCCGTCGGAGACGACCCTGAGGTCTCTGCAGGCTCACGTCTCATTAGCCAAAGCCACCTCTCCTGACCCGGGGCCCCGCAGGTCACTGCGGAAACCAGGGACGTTGATAGCAGAATTACCCACTCAGAAATTAATTTTATATTGTACTGAATATGTATTTTCTTTTATTGTGACTTTATCTTGTTGGAAAAGTGCTTACTTTTGATTTTGTGGATATTACTGACCGTGGATTACTCTTATTTTGGTTTTTACACAACACTTATATTAGAAATGTGCTGTTTTATTCTTACCTTCTTAGTAAAAATCCTTTTATCACACAATGGTAATTTATATCCATTACCAGGCCTTTCAATCCTTTTCAGTGGGGCTGTCAGCGCCGTTGGCACAGTAATGATTAATGCGATCTAATAATAGTGTGCCATTATATTACCTTAGTAAAACATGTACCAACATCCTATTCGGATCTACCAAATTCATAGCTTCCTATAATATTTTTGTTGAAAGACAGGATTACTATTTTTCAAAGCTGATTTTCCCCCCTTTAACATATTTAATGAAATTCACAATTCTTCGCCTTGGTAATCCGGCCATGTGATTGGCTCCGTGGGTGAATTTCACGTCTGTGGGCACCGTTGTGATTCGTCAGGGAGAGGCCCACTGTCCCGGGGAGGAGCCAGACGTGGTCGTGTTTGTGTTGGGCCTGGGTTGTGTGCCTTGAAGAAAAAAATGCCTGTTTTTCTCGCCCCTTCTGACACGTGAGAAGGAAGGTGTGTTTTAGATCAAAAGGCACGAGGGTAGGTAATGGCTCAAAGTCTCCTTTCTTCCCTCCCTTGTTTTATGCTCTCTTCTGTCACCTGCCTCGGTCACCTGGTGCGCAGGGGAGGCAAAGCCAGTGGAAGCAGCTACAAACCCCTGTCCTGGAAGTACTGCTTCCTGACCCGTCCTTTCTCCCTCCGGCCTGGGCTTCTGTGGGTCTTGGGTTTCTCCCATTTCGGGCTGGCTAGTTCTTGGCTGTGGGGCCATCTGGGCCCTGGAGGATGATTAGCTGCTTCCCCGGCCTCTACCCACTGGATGCTGGTAGTACACCCCCTGTCCCACTGTGACAACCAAAAATGTCCCCTGAAATGACCAAATGCCTTCTGGGGGTCACAGCCGTCCCTGTGTCAGAGAGAGCTGCTGGTCTGTTGAGGGGAACACAGCGGCGGGTTTGGGCGTGGGGCCATTTCGGTCGGAGCTCCAGTTTCACGGTGCTTCTTGAGAGAGGAGCTGTGTGGGCCACGGCTCCACGGGCGTCCTCTCCTGCGGGAATACGGCCCTCTTACTTCTTTCTCCCCCCGCTCTGTCACCGAGCCTGGCCCCAGAGAGGGCCTGAGTCTTATCTTCTCCTACTTCAATCCCATTATAATCACACTCGTGATTGATCACATTCCACCTTTTCAAAGGGCTTTAAAATCTGTGTCAACCAAGGATGACATTATTGTGGTGCAGGCGAGATGTATTCAAACAATTACACACTCAAATCGAAGTGGGAAGGTTTGTCCCTCTGTCCTGGTGCCTTTGTGATGTGGCAGGGCCGCACCCCCACAGCGTCGGGGACCCTCAGCAGGGAGACACGTGGGAGGAAACCGGCTTTGCCCTTGATACCACTGAGCTCTGAAAGCAGGTGGAGTATTTGGGCTTCTTAGGGCTGGAGGGCGGGGGAGGAAGGAGAGGCTGTTGAGCGCGGGAGAGAGAGAGACAGAGAGAGATCCTTGTTTTTGATGCAGCACAAAAAGTACTGTTACAACATTGGCTTGAAATATACAATTAACTGAAATCAGGAAGAATATTTGAATACAAAATGTATGTCAAAATACTTGAATCTTGATATGTGTGCACCCATATACATGTATATATATATAAATAAAGGGGAGAGAAAATGAGAAGTAAAGCTTTGCTGTAAAAATAGGGCCTGTCGTATTTGCCCTTAAATGATTCTGCCATGTTGGAACACATTTTAGTCCCATGAACATTTTCGTAAAGACACTTGTTCATTTGATGATCTTTGATGATAACAGCAAATGAGGAAGGGACTCCGATTAACCTTCCTGTTAGCAGGGTTTCAAATATATTTAGATATTTGGTGCAAGAAGCATTTTGGTGACTCACTCCTTCTTTATTTGTTTTTGGTCTGTCTCCCCTGCTGCAATGTAAACCTAGAGAGAGTAGAGCCTGTGTGTTTTGTTCAGTATTAGCTTCCTAATTCCTGGAATGGTGCCTAATGCATAGTAGATTTTTAATAAAACTCTGGTGACTAGAAGGGTGGATGGATGGGTGGGTGGGTAGCGGATGGATGGATGATGGATACATGGATGGATGGATGGATGGGTGGCTGGATGGTAGATGGATGGATGGGTGGTGGATGGATGGATGATGGATAAATGGATGGGTGGATGGATGGTGGCTGGATGGATGGATGGATGAGTGGTGGATGGATAGGTGGTGGATAGATGGATGGATGATGGATGGATGATGGATAGAAGGATGGATGGATGGATGATGGATAAATGGATGGATGGATGGATGGATGGACAGATGGACAGAAGGATGGATGAATGATGGATGGATGGATGGATAGATGGGTGGAACTCTATCTTAAGCCCTAACAGAAACTTAGAATAAGAGGCCCAGTGGTCCAAATTAAATCCCACTTGTTACCATCTCCTCACTCCTTGTCTTTCCACTTTTTTTTTACATCAAGATGGTCAATTACAAGAAAGATATTTCCATTAATCTCTTTTTTTAATCCAGCTTTGAAAATAGAAAAAAAAAATACGTCTAGCACTGTGCCAGGCAGTCTCTATAAGCTGAAGCCACATGGGTGCCTTGTGGTAAAAAATATCTTTAAAATCTGCAAGGGAGCGTGCACAGATGACTGGACCAGGAGGCATGGAGGCAGAGTAGGGGAAGGTGACCTCTTTTAGAATAGGCTGTGGGCAAGGAATTTATGAGGCTCGGCCCTCCTTCCAGATGACTGGTGGTCTGTTTCCGGGGCCAGACACTATCATTTGTAGAGTATTTCATGCTCTCCTAGAGGCTCTTGTTTGTCCTCTTCACACCTGCTGTGCTTGATCTCTGTGGGACCTGTCACCACGCAGTGTGGGGTCAGCCATCTCCAGGAAGTAGGCTGCAGCGGTGAGATTCCCGAGTCCAGGCGTGAGGGGTACCTGTATATTGGAAAGCTTACTCCCAGCAATGAGGACAAAAAATCACCCCACCCTTGACTTTTCAATTATTGCACAATGGACATTGTAGCAGAACCAATAAAAAACAATAAAGAAGGGAGCGATAAATGACCTCTGACCCTGGCGACCTATCGCGAAGGTGTGGACTCTGCTACCGAGTCCCTGGGTTGGAAGCCCGGTGCCGCCACTCACTGGCTATATGGCCACGTGTGAAGGTCCTTGTCATGCCTCAGTTTTCTCATCTAAATTGGGAACGACAGTAATGACTACGTAGTAGACAGTCTATGTTGCATGTGTAAAAGAATGCTGGGCGCGAAGCAGACGTTTAATAAATGCGTGTTGCTGTTATTAGTATTTTCATTTTGCCTGTTTAGTCTTCTTTTCTCCTTTCTCCCTCTTTATTCGAGATTAAGGAAAGTGTAGGCCATCTTCAGATAATTAGCCTTTTCCCCCCAGAGCTAGGAACCCCAAGTCGTTGCCAGGCATGTGGTCCCCCCAGCACCCTGGGGACCGTGGTGAGCAAGTTCAGAGCACATCAGAAGGGTGGTGAGTCTCCTGAGTCAGCTTCCCCACCCCTCTTCCTTTGTGAAGGAGCATTGTTGACAGACCACTGGGCTTTGGGGTTTACTTGTTGTTTGGGAATGCATTCCTGGGGTGGATGCCACGTGGTCATGGTGGGTGGGGCACCCAGCTCTTAACAGGCATGGGGGGCCTTGGCTGTGCTCTCCCCCTTGCCCCCGCCCCGGGGAGGGTACCACGCAGCACATCATGGTTCAGTTCTGTATTTTTAGCCTTCACTGAAGTGTAATATTTTGCTTTTGGTTTATTATGTATGCAAGTATCTTGCTGATAAATTACATGTGTAATTGTTCCATCATCACCACTGCTAGTCAGCGATAACATATAATTAAACTCACCCTTGAAGTCACTGAACTTCCCTGCCCCTGACAAGATCACTGACCACTCCACGGAGGGGGTGTCTGAGCCATGCGGGCTCCTGTGCAGTCGGTCACCCCCCGGGCCCCCGGGGTGCACCCTGCACGGCGGGCTGCCTGTAGACAGCGGCCTGCGGCTCGGAGCCTCGTCTGTGTCTGCGTCCGTGGGTTATCGATAAAGACCTGAATGAATCCATCTCACATATCTCTTCACTTGCCTCCGAGCCCTCTTTTCACATGTGATCCCAATACTGTGCCACTCATGATCCCTTTCTGGGGGGGTGTTCCCTGCGCTGCCAGGGCCTGGTAGACTGCAGCCTCTCGGTCATGTCCAGCACACTGCCTGTTTTGGTTTTACATTAAAAACACTTTAAAAGTTTTGGTGAAATACACGTAACAGTACCTTTAGCGTCTTTACCACGTTTAAGTGCACAGTTCACACCGTCGTGCCACCATCACCACCTCCGTCTCCAGAGCTTGCTCATCTCCCCAAAATGAAATTGTGACCCCATGAAGCACTAACGCCCCTTCCCCCACCCTATGACAACCGTCATTCCATTTTCTGTCTTAATGAATTTGATGACTCTGGGTGCCTCATGTAAGTGGAACCATCCAGGGCTTTACCTTCTGGGACTGGCTTATGTCCCTTAGCATAATGTCCTCCAGGTCCGTCCCTGTGGTAGCGTGTGACCAGATGTCCTTCCTTTGTAAGGCCGAATGATGGTGTGTGTGTGTGTGTGTGTGTGTGTGTGTGTGTGTGTGTGTGTGTATTGTGCAGACTGCATTTTGTCGATCCAGTTGTCTGTCGGCGGACACCTGGGTGGCTTCTACCTCTTGGCTCTTGTGAATGACGGTGCGGTGAAGGTGGGGTACAACTATTTCTTCAAGACCCTGCTCTCAGTTCTTCTGGATAAATTCCCGAAGGTGGGGTTTCTGGGTCGTGTGGTGGTTCTGTGTTTAAGTTTTCAGGCCCCGCCACGCCTTTCTCCACAGTGGCCGAGCCGTTTCGCATTCCTGCCAACGGTCGCCAGGGTCCAGCTTCTCCACGTCCTCACCAACACTTTCTGGGTTTTTCATAGTAACCCTCCTAGTGGGTGTGAGGTGCTGTCTTACTGCTGCTGCCTGGTTTTGTATGGCCTGCATGCAAAGAATGGCTTTTCCATTTCTAAGTGATGGAAAAAAATCAAAAGAAAAATAATGCTTCACGACACATGAAAGTTACAGTCGTCCCTTGGCACCCACAGGGGATTGAGTCCAGGATGCACCACGGACACCAAAATGCACGCTGATGCTCAAACCCCTCCATAAAATGGTGTGATGTGTGCATCCAGCCTACGCATGTGCTCCCGTCCCTGAGCCTGAAGTCAGCTCCGTGTGCTCACAATACCCAGCACAATGTAAACGCTGTGTGAGAGTTGTTACACTGTGTTGTTTGAGGACTCATGACAGGAAAGTGTGTACGTGTGGGGTACTGACGGCCAGCTTAGGCCCAGCTGCATAGGAGTCGGCACCAGCCAGTGTTTTTCTTTCACACGTTTTTGATCCATCGTTAGTTGAATCTGCAGATGCGGACCCCGTGGATATAGAGGCCGGACTATAAGTGAAGTTCCAACTTCAGTGTCCATGGATGCATATAGGCACCCCGCTGGTTTCCACAAGTGTGACTGTGTTCATGCTGCAGGGGCAGACTTGGGTCGTTGGGACAGACGCTGTTCCCTGCAAAGTATTTCCCACCTGCCTGTTGGGAGCACTGGCCAGCCCCACCCCGTGGTAAGAGCTTACTGCCCTTACCGTGTTTCGTGTCCTCAGCAGCCCACTTTGCAGAAAAATGAACGGAGGCTGAGCAAAGATAACTGACCTGCCCAAGTCACGTGTCTGAAAATGGCTAAACCAGGACGCGTGTGCCTGTCCCTGGGACGCCCAGCCGTACTCTGTAAACGTGACCATCTGGACATTGCTTTTTACAGGGAGCACCTACTGGGGCTTTAGTGAGCCTGAGGTCAGGTCCTGGTTGAACATTTTGTAATTATATTAAGATGTGATGTCACTGGGAGAGGTGTGAAATCGAGGGAGAGAATAAGGTGGGAGGACATGCTAGGTGAGCTGAGCTTTCCTTCTTTCTTGACAGATGCTCCTTGACTTAATGCTGGGGTTGTGTCCTGCTGAACCCACTGCAAGTTAAAGACACCCTAATTCGAAAATGCACGTCATACTCTTACCCTACTGAACGTCATAGCTCAGCGCAGCCCACCTTACACGTGCTCAGAACACGGACGTTACCCCACAGCTGGGCAAACTCATCTCACACAAACCTGGTTCTACAACAGTGTTGAATGGCTCACGGAGTTCATTATGCGTATCACTTTCGCACCATTGTCAAGTCAAAAAATTGTTAAGTGAAACCATCGCCAGGCGGTGTAGTCTGTCTGTAAGTTCCGAGTTCCGTGCCCTGTGTGCTTGGCAGGGGGAGGCCAGCTCTGCTAAGAAGGGCACCATTCAGGATGTCTGCCGGTCTGTGTGCACGGCATTCGCTCAGGATTGCAAGGAAAGCTAAGCCAGTAGATAACTTCTTCTTGCATGAAAACAGTGAATTAGTTCCCTAGCCCAGGGGGAAGAAATTGAGGGTATAGCAGAGAATGTGTCGATAGAGTCTTTCCTCTCCATTCTTTTGATCACACAGTATTTGGGTTGAATCCTAGCATACGTGTATTTGGCCAGCCCCAAATTTCTTTTTCCCAACATGGAGGTTCTGCTCCCCTGTTTCCCAGAGACTGTCTTGGGCTCCCCTTTGCCTCTTGGGCGCAGATGGTCAGCAGTTGTAAACGAGAGGCTGGGCCGTTGTCTCTCTCTGCCAGCTGCCCTCCACGCCACACTCTCAGTCTACCAGGATGTGTGGACCTGGTGCCAGGATGGTCCTCCACATGGAGGACAGAGGGTGCACAGTCATTTGTTCTTCTTCAATGGAGAGAAAAGTCTTTGATGACTTTGCATACTTGTGTGCGTTATGGAAATCATCCATCCATCCACTATTTAGGGGGCATCGTGGGGCTCCCGGGAACGGTCGGTCTGAGTCTGTCTCAAGCAGAGATGCGGTTCTCTTTGTATGTCGGGGGATGTGTGACATTTCCCCCAAGAACTACTGTATGTCAACAGCAGGCTTTGAGCGGGCGCAGCGTGAATTGCAGTGGTGTTTTTCATGAGCTTTTGGCTGTGGTTTCAGTCCGGCAGAGCTGGACTCCTACCCTTACAGTTTTCTGGCTCAATTCATTTTGCACAAAGGAAAGTATGATAATCAGAGCTGTGGGATGATAATGTGGTCGCACGTGAGCACATGGCAAGAAAGGCAGCCATGACTTTGGGGTTTGAATTTCATCCTTGAAAATTTGCAGGGGTGCCTCAAGTGAGGGTCCTGCACCCAGTGGGCATTTGGGAAACGCTCACGGAATGAATTGTTCTGAGAATTGTTTTGTGCCTGAGAATAAGTGGGAGACAGTTCGGGATGGGGCCCAAGAATTTGAATTTCTAGAGGTTCCGAGGCAATGTCCACGCTGCTGGTCCACTCACAGCACTTGCAGACCCACTGGTCCCGTGTAATCAACTGAGCTGATGGTCACGGCACAGACCACGTGGGAGTGGGTGCTGGAGCCTCCGGGAGCCCCCTCCCGCCCCCGCCCTGGGTGGCTCTGTGCGCCTGTTTCACACAGTGAATCTCCTCGGTAAGCTTTCATCTGAAAAAGATTCGTGGGTAGAAAAGGTTTGCAAACCTCTGAAGGAAAGGCAGGACTTTTCATCATGGGGGTGGTGAAATATTCCTTGGCCATCTTTGTAGGCAGACACTGATGCTGCCCTCTCCCACGGTAAGTGTTTCACAGCTCACACTCACTGGGGGGCCGGGCCGGGTGTGGGGCGGGGTGGCGGGCAGTGAAGTCAAACTTGGGCAGCTGGTGGTGCTTACTGACTGTTTACCAATGCCAGGCACCGTCCTCATTTGTATGCATGACCTCATTTAATTCTTGTAACGACCGCATGAAATAAGTACTTCTTTATCCCAGTTTGTGTGTATCCCAAGTATTTGAAGCTGCCTCCCAGATGAAGACCGTGTAGGTGAAAATGGTGGTCATTTATTTGGAAGGGGAGTGAGAACTGGCCATGGAGTGTGATGGCTAAGACTTGGCCGGCTAGGTGTTTTGGGAGGAGAGCCGCTTAAAGCCCCGTAAGCCCTGTGTGCCGAGGTGCCCACTGCCCACTGCCCAGGTGATGGGCCTGGGCCAGGTCACAGAGCTCAGGGCCCCTCACTGCCCAGAGCTGCTGGCCCCTTGGAAGAGTCACAGTGGCTGTCCTTGGTCAAAGTCCCAGGTGGCCAGGCCTCGTGGGGAATCCGCCAGGGTACTTCCTGTTGGGTGAGGGCCTCCTCCTTCAGCTCTGGATTGTGCAGAAATGTCTGGAGGAGGGTCTGGGGACCAGCCAGGGAGAGGGCTGGGCGGGTCGCTCCAGGTCCCGCCTCTGTGGTGGCCGTTTCTAACTGAAGAGTGCTGGCTGGGCCAGTGCTCAGCTTGCTCTCTGCCCCTGAACAATCAGGGACGTGTCCAACACAGCAGGTTCTCGATGACATTGTGTTCTAGCTAGTTCTTGTCCCGGTTCACCTGGTGTGCTGGCGTGGGTCAGAGGTTGGGGGAAGGGAAGCACACAGGGACACGTGCTCTTCCAAGTAACATCTGGGCCCTTTGCGGGGGAGGGGCTGCAGCAGCCTTAGCCCTCATTTGAGCCACCTGCTGTCATGCTTGCGCTTGCACTGAGCTCCCTCCATGTGACTCGGCCTAAGAGTTTAGAACTGGTGTCTGCAAACGGAGAGAAGGCAGGGGAGCAAAGCTCACTGGTGAGTGGTGGGAGGTGCCCAGCTGCCAGGCACGAGGCCCCAGCCAGGGAAGACCCTCCCAGGAGCCATCCCTCTGCTGCTCCCCGGGCTTCAGATGCGGAGACCCTCCCGAAGACACTTGGAAAATCGTCCCGAAGCTCAGAACAACGTCAAGCCGGGCCCGTTCCCTTCAGTTTGTGGGCGTTCCACCTTCGGCTTACGGTGAGATGGGTGTAATGAAAGGCTGGTTTGGAGACCCGGCTGGGATGGTGTCGGGCACCTTATAACACAAAGATGCTCTGATAGCGTCTCCTCATGAGCCCGGCCAAGGTATTCGTGGGGAAGTTTATGTCCATTTGAACCGAGTTTCTCCATAAGTGCTTTTCTTAATAGAACACATTTAACCTCAAGCTGCTGCTTTTGTGAACTCTTGAGGGTTTTATGACTGAACTTTAAAGACATGGTTCAGTTCAGGTGGCTGACATGTTCTGGAATGGAGCTGCGTCTGGTGAGAGAGGAGACGAACCTTCCCCCACAGAGACCCACGGGCCACTCGCCACGGTGGGGCAGCACCCTGTCTCTTCTGCACAGGGTGCAGCTGAAGGCTTAGACGGACGAGCAGGCAGTATTTCAGGATTTGTGCCGAGGATGGTCGCTCAGGTAAAGCAGTGGCACGGACTGCGGTGACATGCACCCCCAGGCAACCCTCTGTCCAGGTGCTGAGTCTGTGCTCTGCTCCAGACACACACTCACACACACACGCTCACACACACTCACACACTCACTCCCACACACACTCACACACGCTCACACTCAATCACACATACACACACTCACACTCAACTCAACACACATGTGCTCACACATACACACACTGACACACACATTCACACACACACGCGCTCACATACACTCACACACTCACTCCCACACACACTCACACACGCTCACACTCAATCACACATACACACACTCACACTCACACTCAACACACACGTGCTCACACACACACACACGCTCACACACACACACTCACACACACATACGCACACGCACGGCACAGGAGCTCTGGGGCCAGGCACAGGACTCCACGCAGACCTCATGCCCACCACTGGGCATGGGTCCTCCCAGCACCCCTTCCCCTTAGCATCATGGGTAATTTTCAACCCCCATCGAGAACCTAAGACGCACGGCCACACTGAGTCAAGCCCAACGCCTCTGGCCAGAGGAGCCACGCCCAGGGGTCCCACTGTGGGTCACACCTGCATCACTGGCTGTGCTCACCCTTCACCTTGTCATCCAGCATCCAGAGCAGAGAGGCCGAGCGCTGGGTGGGGCCCAGAGTGTGCCGTGGGCCCTTCCTGTCTCGTGCAGTGTCTCACAGGGAGGGTGTGTGCAGGTCAGGCTGAGCTCTGCCCCCCATCCCGCCTCCAGTGCCTGGATCACAGTTCTCTTGATGGTCGTTTCAATGAGAATTCCCTAATGCTGGGACCTTGATACTGTAACTGAGGGAGAACAGTTTGCCGACTCTTTCATCCTGCTTCACCCCAAAGGACTCATACTCTGAGAGACTTGGGACAGGGCACATACCACCGTTGGGGTTTCGGAGTCCCTGGGAGAACCTGGTTACCGTGCAGGGTCTCTGGCCCAGCCAGACCTGGAGGCGTGCTGGTCTGGGAAAGGGCCTGGTGGTCTCCATTTCTCACTAGTTGTTTTCTCAGTGTGGGTATCCTGGGACTGACTGTATTAACACTGAGCCTTCCTTTTAGTGGGGGGTGGGGGGGGGAATGCCCCAGCCTGGACTTCAGAGGACTAGATTCTAGTAGCGTCTTTCTTGCTTCTCAGCTGAGGGACTTTGGGTCAAACATTTTGAGTTCCTGGACCTCAATTTTCTCAACAATAAAAAGAGAAATTAGGTCTATATGATTCCTAAGAGTCCCTCCAATTCTGAAGTTCTAGCACATTAAAAACAATCTGCATTTTTGGCCTGGCAAATTGCATTTTCCCCTGAAGGGGCCTGGAAAAGAGAGTCTGCCGCGTGAGTCTTGGGCTTGGCGGTGTGCGGCCAAGGTCAGAAAGGCGGCCTCTGTGAGAGAACCGCTTGTATTTACCGAATCGCTGACTTTAATTGGCCTGGATGCTCCCTTGATAAAAAAAATGATAATCCTCTGTAAATTACGAATACCTTGAAATTCACAAATTCTATCACTTTTGTGATTGGCAACATGAAATGGCAGCAGCTCATTTAAATGAGCAACATCTGGACATTATTATTTTTAGGGATTTCTCATCTGTTGATTTAGAAATCTGGGGCCTTTATGAATGTTGCATGAATATTCTTTTATATTCCCATCTACCGTCAAGACACAAAGAAATAGCCAAAAAATACTATCCAGTGATTCTTTGATGCAGTGCATGTGTTTTTAAACAACAAATCCATTGTGAATGAGGGAAGACATAAGACGGGCTGCCTGGGAGGGTAGGTGGGGGCGGCAGCTTGCCCTCGGAGGGGCCAGACGAACCGGACTATTCAAAGCCACAGTAGAAAGAAGGGTTTGATTTTATATATAGTACTGCAATGTTTTAAAATAATGTAATTTTGGACTGATGATATCAGAATACAGTATTCACCATTTCTCAGAATAATCCAATTTAGAACAATGCGTTGTGAGCAGGTTTGGTAAAAATAGATCTATCACCGCCTGGTATAAGATAATGCATTAATTTTTATGAGTGAGTTATGAAGATGTACAACTCGGTTAAGAGTTAGGATAAACATAATATTCCTTAATTAATCCATTATGCCATGGTACACATGTGCCATTTTTATTACCTTAAAAATGAAAAATGTCAAAAAAGGAAATTGCTGCTTTTTTATATCAAAAAAGCCTTTTTTGAAAAATCATAAAATGTCTACTCTAATTCTCCATATAATACTAATGAGCTTAACAAGCCATCTCTGTGCACCGTTTAGGATGAAAGGGCATGAGTTTCTGGCAGTCAAATTCCAGGACTTTCTTAGCTGAGGCAAAACCCTTTCAGCACCAAGGATCGGAAATGGCATTTGTGATTAGAAGCGTTATTAATCGCTGTTTGTTATTGACGTAGTCGAGTTTGAGAAATTCCTACCACACCCTCCCTGCATGTGCTAGATCTTCGGGCTGCATAGGCCACGGGCGTCTGCGGGGTCCTGGCCGGCTGAACCTGTTGTCCAGCGGCCCGAGTGAGCAGCGGGGCTCCGACACGCACACGGCCTGTTTGACACCACGTTCCATTTCCTCAAGCCCCTCGGAATCCTCTATGTTTATTTTCCAGCTCTCCAGTCTCTCTGCTCTCCAAGCAGCGTCCCTTTCCTCTGTGTGTCAGTGTCATCTGCCCGCTGATTCTTTTGTCTCGGCACCGAACGGGCCGTTGGCAGGCACAGTGGCGGGCACCTTTGGCACCGCCGGCCTTGTTACGGAAAAGAATTGCCCGGTGGGTTGGGGAGATGGCCAACAGCGGGCTGGAATCATGAAGCTGAAAGTAATATTGCCGACTGGAGGTCATTTTTCCCAACTGAGGGCAATAGTGTGCCTCTATAAACTGCACACTGCAGTCAGTATATGTTTTATTAAACCATTTAAGGAACTTGGGAGCCATTTCATTTAAACTTCCTGCGTGGCGTAGCTCAGGGCCGCACTCAGAGCCGCTCACAAAAGAGTTCTGGAATAACTTACAGAAACCGCCTGAATGCCCAGCAGGGCGCACACAGCAGGGAGCCCGGCCGGGCTGGACCCAGTACTCGTAGGATGCCTGGACACGAGTCCACGAGCGTGAGCGTGCGTGCCTGCACACATGCACATGTCTGTGTGTGTGCCTTCCAGCCCAGCTCCACCACTAACCAGTTCCGTGACCGTGGGCAAAGCTCTTCGCCTCTCTAGGGCTGTTTCTACTACTGCAAAGTAGGGGTGTTGGATTCCAATTCAGAGGCAGGGACCCTTCCAGATCAGGGACTCCCCAAAATACTGGGGAGGTGGGATCCCTGGTACTGTGGTGCTGGCACTCCCCATCAGGCCCCCAGTCGTCACATTGAGCTTGCCTTTCTTCCGGGAGACATTCTGGCTGTGACATTTTGATAGGCCCTGGGGACGGACCCTGGCCCAGTGGCGATGTGTGGGTTCTCAGCAGGGTGAGTAGCAAGGCACCTGAGTTCTCACACCAGACAGAACGAGCCTCTGCTGATGGTGCTTTTGGGTGTGAGGACATGAGGAGCTGAGGGGAGTGTGTGCTGGGATCAGTGCTGGGCCCAGGGCCATGCTGGTGCGGCTGGGAGCACCTCTCCGCCCTCCAAGCCTCAGTTCTCCTGTCTGTGAAATGGGGTGGCCGTGATGGGGGTGGTGCTGCTGCCATTCCCACCCCCACCTGCGAAGGTCCAGTGACTGGGCCTTGAAAGCTGGGAGGTGTCCCACGAACAGTGGTTTTATCATTATCAATAACTTTGTGATTATGATGAGGCCCCAGGTCGTCCCTGAGTTGCACACCTGTGAATTCTGCAGTCAGGAAGACAGCAGGCGAGATGTGCTTTATCTTGCAAAGGAATGGGCAGGAGGGAGTTGGGGCTTTCTCAGCCCTAACCGGTGGTCTTCAGTAGGTGGCCTTAATTCTGCCAAGTTACATAACCAAATCTTTTGTCTAATTGGTAACTATATTTAGGAGGTAGAGAAATATGTGAGCTATTCGTTTCGATTAAATTTTTTATTATACACTCTGCATTTGGATTGACAACTATTAATATTAAAGAGCTTGGCCAAATTGAAATTTGTATTGCTGGAGAGACTTAAATATAATGTATGATGCTGAGGAAAAAAGAAGCCCAGGGACTGTGGGAATTACCAGGCTGGGTGCAGACAGGTCCGGATCAGGTGCTGTGTGTGCTGGAGAGAACCCCGCCACCGCTGCTGGTGCACAGAGGGGCAGGAGGGGCTCTGCAAAGCCGGGACTCCAGGTGCTTTCATGGAGATGAAGCTACGGAAAGACGGGGAACACGTATGAGCACATGATATAGGAAACTGTTTGCGTATAGTCCTTTCTCCGTCACTGGTAAGGAGGTTTGGGGATAAAGCAAAGGAAGTCATTCTAAAACAGGAAGTGTAGTGACGCCATGAGAGGGCCTGGCTTCTTCCGCAGGCCCGAAGCAGATGAGCTGGATGTCCTCAAGTCCTCAGGAGGTTGAAGGCTCTGTCTGTCCAGTAGGAGGGAGGACCCAAGGCCATGGCCAGGCAGGGACTTCCCGCTCTCACTGCTGCCGGCAGGCCTGGGGCTCAGACCCGGGGTTCTGTCCCTTCTAACCATGCAGCTCCATTCCTCCTCATGGTGCCTGTGGCTGGATTGTCACACGCAGGAGCCTATAGCTGGGCACAAAGACCTGGCAGGTGTGCAGAGCCCCGGGTTCAGAGGGGGAAGTGAGAGTCTGGGTTCACACAGTATCAGAGCGACAGACGTGGGACTGGATATCAGCTCTGGAACTCAGTCTGTGGACAGTGAAGGGCAACTGTCCTCCTTTGGAGCCGACAGCTTTATGGAGCTGGTGGTGAGGCCACAGCCCACAAGCCACCTGCTCGGGACCCCTGTTGGCTGATCCCCACTCACCCCGGGCACCGCCCCCTCCACCTTCCATGGGTCCTCTTGCCTGGAAGGGCTCTCTGTCGGGAGGGTTCACACCGTCCCCAGGCTTCAGGTGAGCTCCCCAATAGCTCAGGCTGCACGCTGTCCCTTGCAGTGCCCCTCACTATGCCCACGAGCTTGACCTGTCTGCACATTGTCCCCAAGGGCAAGGCGTGCTCCCCTCCCCTTGCCCAGACCCCTAGGGCCTGCACACACAGCAAAGGAGAGAAATGGCGACTTCAGACGCGGTGCTGTAGTCCCTTCGTTCATACCTTTCCCCCACCGGACTACACTTTGTTTGACCTGTGATTTTTACATAATGTTCCCCAACATTGGTGGTTCTCAGTCAGTGGACTTTACGACATGTGAGGTTTTCGCCTGCAGACATTTTGGCTCCAGACACTTTGGTTATGTGTCATTTGAAACACCCAGGAGCTCCAGGTTGGGAGATGGTTTTCTGAGGCCCAGCTGTTTGTCCCGGGCCTGCTGGGAAGGGGTCAGGGAGTACCACGTGTGTTCTCCCTGCCTTCAGCCTGCTCGGAGGGCAGGACCCCGTCCTTGTCATGCCCGCCCCTGGCCGTTAGCTCAGGGGCTGGCACATCTGTGCCCGTGGTGGGTCCCTGGGATGAAGCGACGGGTGCAGGCTGGCGGTGGGGGTGTACCCCAGGACAGCTTCGCAGGGGTTTCTTTGTCACTAAGTTTCTGTGGTCTGCTAGGTTCCTAGTTTCTCTGGATACCAGAGAGCCTGACGGTTGTCTAAAAAAAGAGAGTCTAGTTACCTGTTTGTGACACACACATGCACAGCCAGGTACACTTACGTCCTCGGGCCCCTCGGCCCACACAGCCACCGCTGCTTCCCGAGGCCAGCAGTGGCGACCCTGCCTGGGGCTCCCTCTCACCTCTGGGGTCAATGCTGGTGGAAGCTGCTGGATGGACACAGCCCCATGCCTGGGTGGCACGGCCAGCGGAAGCCCCGCTAAGCGCCCGGAGCCCCCAGTGCCCAGTGGGTGCGGCCGAGGCCCGGCTGCCCTCCGTCAGCTCACTCCACACTGTCCCTCACTCTCCGCTGCTCCTCCAGCCCCCTGACCACTTTCAGGGTCACCTCCCACAGGGACCCCTGCTCGTGCATCTCCGTCTCAGGGCTTCTTCTCAGGGCAGCCAGCCGCACAGGCTGTTTGGCAGTGCCTTGCAGCTTCCTGCAGAAACCGGGGCACATGCTGGTAACAGCCTGGCCCGAGGAGTCCAGGAGCAAAGGCTCGTGTGTGTCTGCCCCTCAGGGAGAGAGACCCTCCATCCCAGGAGGGCTGCGGGGCCTTTGGGGGTCCTGGCTGTCCCTTACCTCTGGGTCGAAAACACCGCTTGGGACAGAAGTCTCTGGACTCAACGCATTTGTTTTTCTGAAGCTCTGCAGATTCTCATCAGAGGCTGAGAAAAGAGCCCGCAGGCGAGGGCAAGGCCTGAGGCCCGGAAGGCGGGAGCCAGGGAGGCCGCACTTCCTTCCTGCTGGGCCTCCGTTTCCCCAGATGAGATGGGCAGTGTGAACTCCCCGCCTCCGCAGGGACTGTGGCTGGGGACGGAGACTCTGCAGAGGGGCCGGTGCAGCAGCAGGGGTTCCAAGGAAAGGGAGCCCACGTCTGGCCATTTGGAGGGCTCCCCCGGGAGGGGACGGTCAGGGACCAAGGTGGGCGTCAGGACACGATGGCTGGTCTTCAGGCAGGAGGGGCTGGTGGGAGCGGACAGAGGCCTGTGCCATCCAGTGCCCTCCCTCGCTTTTCCCACCACAGCGCGAGGCCTGGGCCAGGCGCAGAGTAGGGCCACTCAGCACATTCATTGATTCCATGTGACGGAGGGTCACATCGGTTTCTTTCCCTCCAAATTTTAATGTCAGGTTCATTTATCATGCTGACTACGACTGACAAATGCTCACATTTTTCACCCATTTACTCATTTGCTCGTGAAATGTGTGTTGAGTCATTGGCCTTATTGGCAGTTCTAAGGCTACACTCCTTTTTTCCAAAGGTCAGTGGCTTGCTAGCTGCCCAGGCCAGCCTGGGCACTCCCTGGGGAGGCTCGTAACGAGACGCTCACGGGCAGGGCTCAGACCTCAGTGCTGAGCTTCTCTCCTCTCCCGTTGTCCTGAGCACACACTGGTGCCCCGCGACTCGTGTGCCCTGTGTTGATGGCACCCCACTTCTGGCTCAGTGTCTGAGCCCTGTCACCCCACAGCAGCATGGCTGTGTTCCCTCTGCCGATTCAGTTCAAGTTCAGATCCAAAGACCCATGAGAATCAGAACGGGCGTGTATGTTTGCTCTGTGAGGCTCCGAACATGAATATTTTGATGGACATACGGGGACTCTCAGGGGTGTGGGGGGCACCCCGAGACCGGAACGCCTGTGAGCTTGCTTTTGGCCTTTGCCTAAAAGTGTACAAGTTCCAAAGTGGTTTTTAAACCCTGATTTTTACTTGGAAAATTGGGAAAGTGGTTATGAGTTTGTGTTACAAAGAAGAGGAGAATGTTCTGGAAAATTCAGTAAAGTTGCTTCGAAGTGCAGAGATCTGTCGTCTGGTGTGTTGTTTTATGGTAACTTTCTCTATGCAGCTGTGCTGCAAAACTCACATTTCTGTGTGGAACACTCAATGAAATATGAATGTGCTTTTTACAATTTAGTACTTTTAATAAAGGATTTGTGAGCAAAAAGCTTAAGTACAAGAATCACAAAACATATAGATAAAAATATAGCCATAATCACACATCAAATCACAGAAAATTCATTACGTAAAGAACATCAGTAATTGAGAGAAGTTGAGAGAACCGACAGAAAAATAATATATATGCCCAGAACTCTGAAGGCATGAATCCTTTTAGCTGGGCTCAGGGCTTCTGAGTTCTCTAGGGGGGGGTGTTTTATTACAGCGGATGCTTTACTTAGAAGGATGTAATTTATTATCATTGGATTCACATGCAACATGAATCTGAATTTGGGTTTCTGGGAGAAGTTTACAATTAGTCCCCTCATATATATTTATGGCTTTGAAAAACACTTGATGTTAAAATAATTTAAATGCCTTACCTATTTTTTGACTGATCTATGAAATATTGCCTTTTTTTTAAAAAAAAAAAAAAACCCAACCAAACGAAAACCAAAAAACAACAAGCCACTGCTGAGTGAAGCATGGCTGTCGTGTCCGGGGGATGCCGTGCCCATGGCCGGAGGGTGCCGGAAAAAGGTACAGCTACCCACACCCTCAGGTGCACGAGGCTTCCCTCCATGAGGGGCCCTTCCACTTTTCTACTTTCCCATTATTGCCTCTGTGGAAACTTCCCCTGGGCCCTCAGAGCAGACGGTGAGGAGAGGACTAACAGAGGATCCATTAGGAAGGTGTACCTTTCTTCCCTCCTTCTTTCCTCACTACCCGCTGAGCTAAGCGTCCCTCGCCCTGTCAGTGGGGAGCCCCCTTCTGCACATTCCATTCCTTCATAACATTTAGGGGTTGTCAGCAGGCTGTGGTCTCCAGAGCTTCCCCTTTTCTATTAAAATACGGTAAGAACTTGATTATGTGTTTCAGTATTTCTCAGCCTGACCCACAAGTAAGGCTGGCGACAATGATTTAGTTATTGGCTCGTGTTTGCTGCCAATGCAGGGAGCTGGTGGGGCCTGACATTTCCTCCTCACTGTGCTGAAGCTTTTAGCGAGTTGCTCTTCGTACCCAGGAAGCCGCAGGACTTGGCCTCCCCTTGCAGATGGGTGACACATCCCTTTAACACGGGCATGCTCCCCTAACCTTCCTGGGTGGCTTTCTATGACTTAAACACAGTAATTGGCATGGAGGTCTGAGCTTTACTTTATGATATTAAATCATTCTTTTCTAGAAACAAATCTGCAAAGCATACCATTCATTATGCGCAGGCCTGTATTAACACGGGCTCTGGCTGACGGACAGCGGCGTCCGGGAGGACTTGCGTGGCACATCTCGGGGGGCGCCCACCGTCCCCTGTGGAGCTGGGTGCCAGGACCCAGAGATACAGGTGTTTGATTTTTCTCCAACAGCGTGGTGCGTAAAGGGTTATGTTACCCTGAAAATGCTCAAAACGTGGACTGAGATGAACTTGACTTCTGTGGACTTATTTTGGGGGGATTTGGCGATCTCTCCATGTAATCTGGTGAATTTTTTTTCATATGAGCCATGCTTTTCTTGAAACAAAGAGGATTATCAATCATAAGTTCTGAAGACTGAAATGGGGAGGGAGAAAGCTTTAGAAAGAGAAGATTTTTTTTTAAGGGACTTGCAAAGCTGGTACCCAAGTCTAGCTGGGGAGGAGTTCTGACGTTGGTACTATCTTGGTTCTCTTGCTGCCTGGTGGGGAGGGGGCACTGGGACTTCTTAGGCCCCGAGCGTCCCCATCTGTTAAATGAGAGCTAACTACAGACCAGGTCAGCTGCCGCAGGGTGTGATAGGAAAGTCTTTGAGAGTTCTTAGGGTCACTCCTCTCCATACAGCGCGGGGGGGGGGGACCCGGAAGTCTCTCTGTGGTCGTAACAGGGCTCAGACTGGGCCGAGTGCTCTCCCTGGACTCCTGGCAGCCCGTCCGTCCCTTGGGCAGCTTTGTTCCACACCATTTTCCCATGACTCCCCGGGGAGGGCGCTGTGAGGTGGGATTGTGGAGGTGAGGCCAGCGTGGGCGAGGGCTCCTGAGACGGCTCACAGGGCGCTCCAGTTACACCCCATTCACGCACTGCTCACACGCCACCCCCACCGCTCCCCCTGCCCGACTTGCCACGTCCACCGGCCTGGCATGGATGAGCTTGGAGAAGAAGGGTCCTCAGACAAGTAGGAGAGTTTCTCACCCTGGTTGAAGGATAAAGTTCTGGACGAGACAACAAGGAACCCTTCAGGGCACAAGAGCAGAAATCAAAACCAACAGAAAACTGAAAATGCAGAGTGGAGAGGAGGCAGTAGAGCAGAGCGAGTCAGAGTGTTCGCTTAGTCTCTCCGACCACTCTGGGTTGTCTCAGGAACACATGTGAGCCGTCGGAACGGGCAGGGGGCAGCCAAACTTCCGGGCGGCCGAGAGAGCCCTGCATATCCGACGGGTAACGCATGGCCAAGCGCGCAGTGGCTTCCGTGTCTAAAAACGACTTGGTTAATATGTAGGTCACAGTACTGTACCGTCTGGTTACTGCACGTCGCCTCACATAACTGTTTGTGGAGTATTAAATGGTTTTGCTGCCTCAGCACACTTTTTAACGGGTATTTTTCACACACTTGTGCTGCTGAAAAGGCGCAGTGCTGCAGCAAAAATCAATTTATCTTTCCCTCTGCTACGTGTGTATTGTGACTTCTCGTAGTGTTTTCCCGTTTGATTAATTGATATTCTTTGTGTTGGAAACCATTTGTAACACCGCTGTCCAACTCGGATGCTTTAAAAACTTTCATAAGAACACTCGTTATTTATGTGGGACCTCCTCGTGACAAAGTACAATAGCGCGATACAGAAAGAAAAATTGGATCAGGAAGCTTTGGGCTTATAAGTTTATTAAGGGTGGAATCGTGTTTTCGTTCACGTCTCTGCCCGTTTCAGCCTCCACGTCACAACGTAGGGCGGCGTCAATGGGCTTTGCTCAAAAAGTTCAGTGATGGGAGTTGTTCCTTCTTTGGCCTTTTATGGCTGGTCATCTTCTGGGGAGGGGTCAGGGCTTCTGGCTCCTGTTCAGATGGGGAAAGTGAGGGGGGGGCTGTAAGGAGCGGGGAAGGTCAGAGGCCACACCATCCAGACCCTGGGAGCTGGGGTGCAGGAAGGGTGTCGCTGTGCCCATGGCGCTCCCGGGCCCGGCCTCGCCCAGCGGCCTGACGCTTTTCCAGTAACGTGCCTGTGTGCGTTTCTCACGGCTCGGGTCTTTCTGTGGCTGTTATTAATATCTATTTTTAGAGTGAAGAATGTGGTGGATGAAGGTCCGTGAGCCCCACGTTACAAAAGCAGAACAACACTGTTGCTTCCCCATTTCATTGTAAAGTTTCTTTGACCCCGTGGTTTGTTTCCAAACACTCAAGTTATTCGTTCTGCTGTATTCTTAAACGGGGGTTGTTTTTCTCCCTTTCAGAAAATGAGCACAGATGGTGATGGATTTTTCAAGTGCTGACATCCCTGCTTGAGAAAATGTTCCCACCTTCTTTGTGCCGAGCAAGTCAGGCAAACTAACGTGATGATGCCATCGGCGGCCTCGTGCAGACAGGCAGAATTGATTGACAGGGGGAGATTTAACAGAAACCGCACACGCTTTCAGTGCCTTCAGTTTCTTAATGATGTTTATTTGTTGGATATTAGCAGCGGCAGGAATTTCATTTAAGGCGAAAAGGGGGGGAAGGAGACGGGCAAGCAGAGGGAACTTGTTCCAGGCTGGCAGGTCGGAAGGAGATTTACCGCTCTGCTAGCGTCTCCTCAGAACCATTTGTAGCCGCTCCTGGGAGCCAGCGCTGGGGCCGCGGCTGTCAGCGGCTCGCTCGCCAGGCTCAGACCATTGCTTCTGTTTGCGTGACTAAATGCAGACAATTAAAGCCCAGGCGTCCGTCCTCCGTGAACTCATTGTTAGCCAGGGTTCAAGTACTCGGATAATGGGCCACAGGGAGGCTCTGCTGGCTGCGGGCAGCGGCCGGGCTCCTGGGCACAGCCCGGTCCTCCAAGCCCGAGGCCACATGGCTTCAGGTTGGTTTCTTCGCCCACGTGTTGGGTAGAGCAGACACGACATGCTTTGCCCTGGCCTGGGAATCTGTCCCGTGAGGCTCCCTCACTTCCTGGGGCTGGAAGTAACAGGCTCGGGGACCCCTCTGTGCAGGGGGTGGTCACCCCACTGCTGATCACAGTCTGTGTCCTGTCGTGAGGGGCCTTCCTGAGCTCCCTGAGGCCCAGTCCATCTTTCCGATGTTGGCAGGGGCGGGGTGGCCAGGAGCCCACGTGTCCCTGAGCCGCAGATGGCGGCTCTTCATACTGGGACCGATAGAGCAGCCCTGCACCCCAAAAACTTGAGGGCCCCCTTCTCCACCCCTGTGTGCAGCTCAGAGGAGCGTGAGCAGGGAGGGCGGGGGGCTCCCACCCACATCTGCTTCGTCCCCTGGGCAATCGCTGATGTTTTACCCAAAGCATCAGGTTTTTTCAAATATTTTTTTTCTCGGCGTTTCGGTGTCCACACTGTTGTGGTGCCCTGAGCAGGATGCCTCGCACTTAATTACTCCCCTTTCAGAGTCGGTTTCTTGGCCATGGCCGTGCCCTTCTGTTAGTTGTTTCATATTTTCTTTGAAGCATCTCTCTCCTCTCTTGTCCTCTCCTCTCTTCTGTTCTCCTCTCCTCTCCCCCCTCTCTCTCTTTCTCTCCTCTCTCTCTCTCTCTCTCTCTCTCTGCCAGTCTCTCCCCCACTGTCAGCCCCACCCTAATAGTGTCTCTGAGACCCTGGGTTTCAGAAGCAGTGAGACAGGAGCAGTTTTCCCTGAGACACATGAAGGTAAATGCATAATTGTTCAAGTTTTTAAAAGTGAGCCCACTTCTCACACTGGTGCCGGCCCCAGGCTTTGGAACAACTGGTTCTGCTTGCTGGTGCTATCGTGCAGGTGGAGAACGGAGGCACCTGAGAGAGGATGGCCCTGCCTGCCCTGGGACGTGTGCGTGGCCCTGACAGTGCGTGGTGTGTCCGTGTATTGCTGGAAGGGAGAGCAGGGCTGCCCCACTTTCCCACAGAAAGTTCGTCCCTGGATAGAACAGTGTTCTGACCTCTGCCCTTCCTCCACCCTTCCCTGCAGGACCTTCAGCCCCCACCCCCACCCCCACCCCCAGGCTCCTCGCATATTTTTTCTACTTAAGTCAGGTCTGCGGAGTGTCTACAAAAGTGCTGGTTTACTTTTCGTATGAAACTAGTTTAAAATAAAAAATAATAAAATGTAAGAAATATTTTCTGTCTTTGATAATTCCCGTTGTCACCTGAGTGAGGACATGCAGCGTAAAGACCCAGCGTGGAGGGACACGTGGAGCCCTGCTGCTCCTGGCCAGAATGAGGCGGTGTGTGTGGTGTCCGGATGGGGCCCAGGCTGCCCGTTCACTGGGGTCACAGCCCTGACACCAGGAGCCGTGGTCCTCACGATGCCCACGTGACCTTGGAAGTCACCCTCCCCCTGGGACTCAGTTTCCTTCTTTGTGCAATGGGGACAGTAGCGCTGTCCTCATCCCTTCACAGGTCTGAGCCTCGCCAGTCCCCAGGGCTTCTGATGGCACACTTTCCAGACCTTTCTCCTTCTTGCCAAAGGAAACGGCTGGAGCCTGCTAGATCCTGCATGAAGTAAGCCTTGGGGCAGAGTGTGTCAGGTGTCATGGGGTCTCAGAGGTGGCTTAGTGAGGGGAACAGGCCCTCGGCAGCCCAGAGCCTTGGGGGCTCACAGGGACCTTGTCCTGGAGGGGTGGTGACAGCCTCTGCAGTCTCTGACACCTGGATGGAGGCCAGGCTAGGCCGGGGAGCAGGTGGGCTGCTTCCAGGAGATTTACTGCCCAGGTGCCTTGGACAGCAAGCTGCTTGACACTGTCCCCTGGCCGAGCTGGCCCCACCTGGTCCTCCTGCTGGTAGGAAGTGACTTTGGATGGGAAGCAGAGACCCCACAGCAATCCAGTGGGGTGACAGGCCTCTCCTCAGGGGTCCTTCCCAGCCTGGCCAGGTTCAGCCCTGTTTCCCAGCGGTCAAGGTGGGACCTGCACGACGGGCTCTCCTCTCATGGCCTCTCACTCTTACACACTCGCCCACAGCCTCCCCAAGTCTCCCAGCGCTGGGGAGCCCCCTCCTCCAATGTGGGGCCTGTGAGGAGTGGGCTCGTGGCAGGAGTGAGGGTGTCAGGCAGTGGATCCCGCATTCCTGGGAAATCCACTGGAATTGGCTTCCTGAGGGCCCTGGGCTACGTGTGGCTGCTGGCCTTGGGGGGTCCTGACTCCTGGGTCCAGGTTTCACCGCCACGAGTCCAGGTGGGTGCCCTTTAAGGAAGACCAACACGTGACCTTTGAGTCTCCCAACCCAAAGGCCTTCTGGGGCCAAAGGAAGATGCTGGCGGCCTGAGCGCCAGGGAGAGACGGCCTTTCGCCTCACTCCCCACTGTGCGCTTTGGGACTGAAAAGGACACTAGGCCGGAATGTCCCGGTCAGAAGTCCAGCAAAGGCATGGAGCTGCCCCTGCTCACTACCCTGGTGCGCTTTTGGAAGTAACCCCAATTCATCGTTTCCAGTGCTCTGCGTGGGGGTGGCTCTGCCTTGCTGGCGTCCGAAGCAAATGCTCCCTTTTCCTGGGGTGGAGGCCACACTGGCTTCTCGGGCTGGAGTTTGGCAGAGGGTCCTGCCCTCTGGGCACCGAGGTTTCCCTGTGGGGCAGAGTCCCAGGCAGGCCTGGGCAGGCCGACGATGGCAGGGCTTGGGGCCTTTGGCACAGGCTGTGTTGGCGCTGCTCTGAGTGCTGCTTCCTGGGCCTGTTGTAGACTAGCTACAGCTGTGCTCTCACATGCTTCCTGCAGACACCCCGTACCCTGAGGGGCCCAGTTTCCAAGGCCACCCCACTCTGCCCTCCATCCTCTACCCTGTCTGCCCACCCTTCAGGAAAGGTCTGTGCCACGTGTCCAGAGAGACCTGCAGGCCAGGGCAGCGCTGGAGCTCTGGGGTGACGGGTGAGCGAGCGGGACAAAGCATGGCTCGGCCTCCTGTCGTCGGGGCTGCTTCTCCGTGTTCACCTAAGTTGCTTTTGCTTTGGACCTGTGCAAAGGGCTCTGAGGCAGGCTCGCTGGGCCTCGGAGCCCCTGTCCCCATGCCCGGAACCGGGGTGGGGCACTGGTTAGGTGGTCCGCATGCCTTTGCCCATTCTGAAAGGGAGTGAGCAAGGGGCAGGCGCAAGGTGGTGTCCTGGTGTGTGTGCTGCCCATGCCCAAGCCCTGCCTTTCCCAGCTGGAGCCACTGCCGGCTGGGCCGGGCTGTTGGCGTGTTTGCTCGTCTAGACAGATGGCTTCTGATCGCCTGCTATGGGCCCAGCTCTGGCCATGGCACCGTGGAGGAGGAGACACCCATCCACCTGCCTGCCTGCCCTTCCCATGGCTCCTTAGCTGGCTCTTTACCTGCAGGCTTAGCCTAGGTGGCGCGTCTGCCCACCCCGTCCTCTCCTTGCTGTTGTCTGGTTTCTGTTCTGCGCTCCTTCTCCCCTGGCACTTTGATCTCTTTCCTTTCATTTAACTGTTTAAATCCTCTACCAGGTTGTAGCTTCTGAAGGCAGGAAACTTGTGCCTTTTGCTCTGTGGTGTTTCATCACCTAGAACCTTACTAAGCACGTAGCAGTTACTCGACAGATAAGTGTTGAGGAGAGAATGATGAGGCATGACCCTTCTCTGGAGGAGTGGACGGTCCCGTGGGAGTCACCCTCAGACCCCAGGGATGGGTCATAAGAGGCCATAGTTATGGTGAACGCAGCTAACAGCACAGGATCACTGGGCTGACGTGGTCAGGGAAGGCTTCCTGGAGGGGGTGGGCTCGAAGGATCAGTCAGAGTTTTCATAAGCAGAGGGGATAAAAGGGATGAAAAGTAATGGTGGACATGACCGACCTTCTGGGCCCTTAGGAGCTGAGTCTGGTTTGACAAGGTCAACGGAGGCCCAGCGGGAAGGGTCTTCAGTTACTAGTGAAGGATTCTGGTGTTCATCGTGGAAGGAGAGGGGCACCCTGGAGGGTCTTGTTCATGTAATTGATCCTATTTAATTATAAAAATTCTGTGTGATCACCATTCAGATTCAAACAGTCCAGAGTATGTAATGTGAAGCCCCAAAGGTCCCTTCCAACTCCACTCCCCAATCCCCTCCGTCGGCAGAACCCCTGTGGGAGGTTCGCTGTGCCCTCGGCCAGACCGTCCTGTGTTCACGTCCTGCCTGTGTGGTGAGCACTCACACATGTCCCTCTGCACAGGGGGGCCGCACGGCACACCCTGCTCTGAGACCTGCTGCCTGAATCTTAATGAACGGTGTTGTCTGTCGATCACAACACCGGGTACCTAGACAGAGCAGTTCTCCACGGCTGCGCAGTGCTGTGTAACGTGGCATGTCCACATCGGTGTGGCCGGACGTGTGCTGATGGGCACGAGGGCAGTTGTCCCCGCCCCTCTCCATTACAGCGCTGCGGGGGACACTGTGGTGTGTCTGTCTTTGTGGCCAAGTGTGAGGGTTTCTAGAGTGGGTTTCTACAAGGAGTATTTCCGGGCCCATACGTATGCGTATGTCATTCTTAGACAGACGCCACCAAGTTGCCCTTCACAGTGAAGCTGTGCATGTCCGTTGCGTACACGTGGACCAGTGCCGTGTGCGTGGGGCTCGTTTCCGAGAACCTTGCTCACGCGGAATGTCATTGCTCTTTTACATGATCACCAATAGGAAGGGTGAACACGCTATCTTTGAATTGTATTTCCCTCGTTAATGGTGCAACATCTGTCTTTTCACATGTGTGTTGTGTAAATACATGTCTTCTACAAATTGCTTGTTAATACCTTTTTGTCAATGATTTTTAAGAGCTCTTTACATACGTTGGGCGTTGACCCTTTTGTTGCACACTGTGTACATATTTTCTCGGATGGTCAGAGCCAAGGCTTAGGATGACAGCCACGGCCACAGGCTCAGGACGGATGTGGGAGAACCAGGGCCTCAGGGACCAGGTGCCATGTGGTCGCCTGGCATGAACATCCTCTCGTGCTGCAGAGCCTGCGCCTGGGTCCTCGTGCCACAGAGGCCCCGTGGTGTGTGTGGAGGAGGTTTGGAAAGGTCCAGACGTGGGTGCTGGGGTCAGTTCTCATGCATAAACATGAAACCACTCGCTCTCCGGGCCTGTGTGGGCCCCTGATCATGGCCGACTCTGGCTGTGGCTCCACTTGGTCCTGGAGCGGGGGTGCCGACATCCCCGGCCCACCTGGCATGCAGGAGGCCACACTGCTGAGCCTGGCTGTGGCCCCGGGGAGCCCGCAGGTGCAGGGCCAGTGATGCAGTGATGGAGGCAAGTGTGGCCCTGGGCAAAGCCCGGGTCGGGAGGGGTGGTCTGGGCCAGGCCTCCCTTTGTGCCCTTTCTGAGAGGGCCAGCCGTGTGGTCTGGAAGGTGCCCACAGCACTGACAGTCTGTAGCTCAGTAAGCTAACTTTGGAAATGTAGAGGAAAACACTGTCGGTAAAAACAACCCAGCCATCCCGCAGAGAAGGTGACTCCCACGCAGGGACCCGGCTCCCTGCTGTCCCAGAAGGTGGGGCTCACTAGTGTGATTTTACATGCCAGGAACTAAGGAGTGAGGTTCCCCAGCCAGCTCCTGTCTGAGCTGGGACTTGACCCTAGTCTCATATTCTCAAGCCACCGTGACAGGTGTTGGGAGGGCCTCTCGCAGGTGCCTGTGAGGTTAGACCAGACACACGGCAAGTGACACTTCTCTTGAGGCCCAGGAGCCTGGGTCCTGCCCTTGTGCCCATGTGTCCGCATGTGGAGACAGCCCGGCTGAGAGCCAGCGGCCCAGGCAGGGGATGGCGCCTCTGCCCCCTAGCTCCTTCCCACCCGGGGCCTGCACTCTGCAGGGCTGGGTGCATGTGGGCTGCTGGCAATGGGTCTTGGGTACATCCTTTGCTGCTGCCTGCTGGAGGGGTGCTGGGCATTCCCCTTGGAGGTGGGGTGACTTTCCATGACCTTCGACCCATACCTTTGGAGGGTTTACCTTGTAGCTGACTGTTGAGTCAACATTCAGAATTAAGAACAGGAAGGTAAATTTTAAGGCATTTTTCTCCTTTCTTCTTAGACGCCCACACACCGTGTTTTCCCTCTTAGTACCCTGGCAGCAGTTTCTCTTTTTGTTTCTAACAGCTACCTGTAGAAAACACTTGAATGCAGATCATATCTTGATGATATTTACCAACATAAATATTTGCTTTCTAGAAGCAGTGTTGCACAAAGTGCCTGATCTGCAGGCAAAGCAGCCGTGTGCCTGACGTAGGCAGTGCCACCCCAGTGATGTGGGCAGTGTCCAGGCATCCCCACCACGAGATGCTGGTCCATCCGCCTGCTTTGTCCAAGGGCATTGCAGCCGTGTTTGAAATGCTGAGGCCATCCTTGCCAGCTTCCCCAGGCCCTTTGACCTTGGTGGGGGCCTGTCCCAACGGTGCGTGCGGTTCGGTGGCGAGCTTACATGTGCCCAGAGCTGAGCCGCCGCAGACCTCATGGTGCGGTGCGTGAGATTGGGGACAAGTAGGTCTTCGTCACTTGTATTTATTTTGCCTGATGTGGCATCCAGAAGGAAGGAGCTGAGCAAGCAGACGTGGGTGTGACAAGGACCGCTGACATGCTGCACGCCGTGGCCAGGGCAGGCACGTGACTGTGCAACGGAGTCAGAGTATTTTTAAGTATGGGCTTATTTCAAGTCATTCTAAATATCACACAATTTCACCAGAGCCAAGGACCATGGAGAGACCTTGAAGTTTGAGAAAGTAGGGTTTGATGAGGGGGTGGCTTTGCGCTCACCTCTGGCCGTGGCATGAACAGCGTGGGTCCTGGGACTGACAGGAGTGTGTGTGTGCGCGTGTGTGTGCGTGCACACCTGCCTCTCAGGTGTGGTCTCTACAACCTCCCCTGCAGCAAGCCCAGAGCCCCATCCCGAGTCCTGTCCGCTGTGGAAAAGTGAGCTCCCTTTCGAGGTCAGCTTTCTTTGCCCAGGGCAGCAGCTCTTTTAGACACGTGGATTTGAGGCCTGCCTTTGAGGCAGCTCACTGTCTTCCTTCATGTTTGGTATTATTACACTTTTTGTAACCCAAGTGGATTGGTTTTAACAAATAAATCAGTGTTAACCGCCAACTTCTTTGGCTGCACCAGCAAGAACTGGCTTTAGCAAGTGAATAAGATGACGTATCAAAGAATATATTGACTAATCCCTTCCCTGTCTGAGAGGTTTTCCAGATCGTAGACAAACACACAGAGGCGTGTAAAGTAGGAGCCCTGGCGTGGCCACACGTGTGTTCCAGGCAGTGTCAGAACCTGCGTGCTGTGCGGTGGGCAGGTGAGTGCTTACAGGAGGCGCCTTGAAGTGGGGGGCACCAGTGGGAGCCCTCTCCATCAGGGGACGATCGTGGCAGAAACATGCTGCCGTGCTATTCTGCCTTTATTTATCCTTTGCTACTAATGTGACAGTCTTTTAATTTTTTTAAACAAATAATTTAGTTGTAGAGCCTCAGACTGATTTTTATTTTTTTGTGTGAAATAGTTCTAGTGAGCTAATTTATTTTTCAACTTTAAAACATCAGCATTTTATAAATCTGAATTTCACAATGTGGGGATGATTGCTACGTACAATTTGCAAAATTGTGATTAGCCAGCCCTTGCTTTGAGTTAGTTCTCCCTAATTCACAAAAGCTTCCAAGAATAGTCTGCACAAAACTCAGTTTGCAAATTGCAGGGCAGATTTTTAGAGGGCAGTTTAAAGAATGAAGTCCTAAGGGTTTTATCTATATTTATACCTCTTGTTAAACCAAACTCTTATGTAAATGTTACAATCTGTAAATAACTAGCAGGGCTGCCTTCGTACAGGCAAGATGGCATCTCCATTTTTGAAATTTAGCAAAATTATTAAATGGCAGAATTGACTAAGATGTAAGTATATTTGGAAGGAGCTAATAAACATTAATCGATATCATCAGCTGTATTTGTGTAGATACTTGAGGGTTTCAAAGTAGGGCGACCTTTCAGTTCGTACTTGAATGTCTCACTAATTAAAATAAAATAAAACTTAAAAAGGCACTGCCCTTAGTGGCGTTTTGGGGGAAATGGAGATAGCTTTGTATGCCCTTCCTTTTTGTAGCCATTGGTGTGTCAGAAAGTCTCCCACGGCTGCAGACAGTCTGGATTATTTGTCTTCTTTGCCTTCGGACAGGAGAGAAATGGTTCTGGCGGGCCCCATGTTCCGACATCTGTTCCCTTCCAAACATTTTACCAACCTTGATGAAATGGAGTTCAGTGTTCAATGCTGACTTGAAGGAAAAAAAAATGGATGACTAAGAAAATAACATGGACGAAACCCCAGAAGTCATTGCCCTGTAACTGTCAGTGTTTTGATGGCCACTGCAGTGTATTTTCTCTTAAATCTAGGTAACTTATAGAAATTTCCGTCATGTTTAATCTTTGAACTAAACTGAATTAGTGGCTTCTTATTTTTAAACAGAAGTATAGTGGACGCATGCTGGTCAATTTTAATCAAAGCTTTTGGGCTCTCTTCATAAGGTCTTTCTCAGAGAAATCATGCCATGCACTTCTCCCAGACAAATTATGCTTCCTCCATGCATTGCGTTTCTCTATCCCCTGCTTCCTAGGCAGAAGCGCACAGCGTGTGGGGTGTCAGGACCCCCCGGAAGGCGGGGTAGGGGTGGGAGGAGCAGAGGCAGGGTCGGGGCCTGATGTGTGAGAAGCCCTGGCAGGGAGGGGGCTCGCAGGTGGAATGACGTGCTGCCTACTCAGTGATGGGGAACCTGACCCCGGGCAAGAATGAAGGATGGCCCTCCCCGCCTCGGCTTACCCACACGGTTTCCAGATTCACTTCCTTCCTTCAACAGCACTCAGATCTCTCTCCCCTACATGGCCCCCAGCAGAATCAGGGCCCGTAATTCAATCTGTACACAGAGCTGAAGGCTCACTGTGCTCTGGACACGTCACTGCCCACACAGCTATATCTCAGCGAATCCGCAGAATACGTACTGGGTATGCGCTGCCTGTTGGGAGTGTAGGAAGGAGCAAATAGAGAAATAAACGTGTCCTCCGGGGCCTCCATTCAAGTGACACAGACAGGTGCTTCGCCCCATTTCCTCCCCTCGAGTGTGGGAAGTCCTAGGAGGCCGTCCTCCATGGCTGGCCGCCGTACCTTGTCTTCCTGCTCAGGTGTGCTCCAAGGAAACCAGCCTCAGGTGCCAGCTGTTTGTCCCTGACTCTCCTCTGTCCTCTAGGCTCACTACCTTTTGTGAGCTCGCTCTTCTCTGAAGGCTGAGAAAAGGTGGGGTTTGTACCGCAGCCCCTCCACCCCCATTGGTAGTTCAAAATTACAAGAGAAATCTTAGTCCAGTACCAGGAATTTAGAAAACAGAGGAGGTGGCACCAAAGGCCTGGTGGCCCCCACGTGTCCCCTGGCCCAAGCCGAGCCACGTACTGACCGTTTGTTTAGCTTCCTTTCATCTCCCTTCTCATGGAGATGTCTCTGTATCCAGCTGCAATAGTTGTACCCTACTTTCAAACTCGTCTCCCTGGCATCACGTGGCGGAAGCTTAGCCCCCATGTGGTTTATGACTGACATTCTTCATAGCTGCTGCTTTCCGGGGGACGGAGGTGCCACAGTTTACCTTACAATTTCTTTATTATGGACATTCAAGTTATTTCCAGGAGTTCTCGAATATGAAAAATACTGTGAGGGGCATCTTTGTACAAAAAAGAGCTTTTCCCCTATTTCAGTTTATTTCCTTAGGCCAGATTCCCAGAGGGACAATTCCTGGGTCAGGAGACACCACTCTGCTTTTAAACTCTTTGTCACAGATTTCTGCATTTCCTCAGGGCCTCCAGGCTCCTCCGGGCAGGGGCCTCTTGCACCCACCGCATGCTGGCATCTGGGGTTCCCTCTGAGCCCTGGCCCTCGGCCCAGCCAACAGGAGGCACAGGCAGTCTTCATAAGGGGTTGTCCTATCCTGAAAGTCCTTTCTCAGTCCATCTATCAGTGCTTCGTGGGTGAAGCAGTGCTTTGGGAGCTCACACTACATTTCTGGAACTTTCTGCTGCCTGACACCTGAGAAAGCCGTGAGCCCCGCACTGGCCCGCCATGCATAGCCCCTCCCCCATCTGAGCCCCTTGTCCTGGTTCCCAGACAAGGGACCTGCAGGGGCCTGCAGACCTGCAGGGCGGAATGGAAGCTGACGCACCGGCGGTGCCTCAGGCCTGGGGCCGGGCCTTGCTGACACCACTCTCGTCGGCTCCTGCCCATCTTACATGGCTTCATGGGGATCCTGCCGAAAGGGCTGGACACCCAATGAGAAAGATTTGCTGAGGGTCCAGGCCTTCAGAACTTAGTGGTCCTCAAGTGACGTACGTAAGGTGAGGACCAGCACGGATCTGAGAAGCCCTCTCACCCCTTTGGCTGAAAAATGCAGACACGAGACACAAAACCAGGAGCCTGGGACTGAGCGCCCCCGCGCGACACTCCAATGAACTCGACCACTTGTCAGAGTCCATTGCCCACCCCATCGGAGCTGGGATGTTCCCAAGGAGCCTCAGGGCGTCTTCATGGGGGGCTCTGAGTCAGGGGAGTCGCACCTCTAATGCTTGGAAGATGGGGACACGTGTGGGGAGGAGTCTCTCTGCTCTGGGCTCCAGCATTGGACAGCACCCCCTGCCCCCACCCTCACTGCCCCCCCCCCCTTTTCCTTCTCTGTCTTCCACGCTGTCCCTCCCCCCTGCCCCTGCTCCTCAGCCACTTGACTTCAGTCCAGCAACACCTCCCACCTCCCATTTGCTTCTGGATCTTTCTCGAGTTGCTAATTTACCCACAATCAATAATTTTATTCTTTTAAAGAAATTACAGAATATTTCTAAGTGTATGCACAGAAAGGGGAAAAGCACAGTGTGTGTCATTTTAGATTGGATGTGTTCTAGATTTAGAAGTGCTGAATAATTCATTCCTGTTTAAAAAATAAACGTACTTTCTCTACCAGACCTCGGCTGGGGGCTTCATAATGAATCTGTCCAGGATTCCAGGGTTCTTGGGTTGGGCATGAAAAAGCATGAAAAAGAAGGCGGGCACTGTCTGGGGGTGGCTGTCTTCCTTTCCATGCTTAGGGGACAGCAGGGTCTTGCCACACTTGGTGGTGGTGTTGTTGGTCTTCAGACCTTCCACCATCCCCCCGGCTGGTGTTCACTCCTCCAGCCCATCCCTCCCTCCGTTGTTCCTCCTGTTCTCTGTTCATCCACTTCTGTCTGTCCCCTTGTCTACCTATATTTCTCTCCCATTGTCCCTTCTTCCATCCATCTGTCCAGTTCTCTATCCCTTCATTTACCCATCTACTCATGCATCTGTCCATTAATCCACCTACCCTCACCTATCTTTCTCTTTCTAGCCACCATTTGCCCATCTGTCCATCCATCCATCCATCCATCCATCCATCCATCCACCCACAATCCATCCATCATCCATCCATCCATCCATCCATCCACCATCCATCCATCCATCCATCCATCATCCATCCATCATCCATCCATCCATCCATCCATCCATCCATCCATCCATCCATCCATCATCCATCTATCCACCATCCGTCCATCCATCCATCCACAATCCATCCATCCATTCATCATCTATCCATCCATCTGTATACCCACATATCCATCCTCCATCCATCATGTCTTGAGCGTGTATGCAGTGCACATTTCTGAAGTCCACAGCACCTGCCCTTGTGTCCTCGTGGGGGTTCAGGCCAGGGCATCGCTGACAGTAGTGACAGTGACGCTGCACCTCCTCCACCAAGTCAGAACCCCTTGCTCCTGAAATGGATACCATGTCTTTTCCCATAAAATCCCTCTCTTCTTCCAGAAGACTGTGCTATTCACCCAGAGGTGTTAATAATGAATAACAGTTCACTATGGTCCCTTCTAGACCTTTTACTGTAGAACGGATGCACAGGGCAGGAAACCCATCTTGTCAGGTCATGCAGTGAGCAGGACTGATCATTGAGATACAGCCACACCAGATTGTGGCCGGAGGAACCTACCAGAGACGTTTTCTCTGGTGTCAGTGCTCATGTCTTCCTAACCCACAGGGAGTAACAGTTAACGTGGTGGTGAGGGGTTTTGGTGGGGTGGGGTCAAAGTGCACAGATGCCCCTCTTTGCCCTCTGGGCTGCAGGCTGCTCCTGAAGGTCAGAAGGTGGCTCTAGTTGGAAGTGATCTGAATGTGGCTGTCACACCACCCTGAGGCCAGCTCCTACGCAGCCCAGACACCTCAGCGGGGTGTTAGAACCTGGGCGGAGAGGCAGCGGCATGTGGCCACAACACTGAGCTGCTAACTGTGGGGACTCTTTGAGCTGTTCCTTCATTATGAAATGGAAACGGGGGTGCTGACATCTATTTTGTCAGTGTCCGGGGCTGTGGTGGGGCTCCAGGGAAACACTGAAGAGGGTGACGCTATGGAGAGGGCATTCTGAGGTACAGTGATGGGGACCCACTGCCCGGGGGGTCTCCTCAGGCTGGAATCCCAATGTCACTTGCACTTCAGTGGTCTGGGCTGAGTGGGTATAGAGTTCTAGAAGTGCCAGGCCTGGCATTGCCCGTGGAGGCCGATTCTGTGGACCTTGGCCTGGGTGCAAGTATGGCCCTGGAACCAAGTCCTGGGGAAAGGCCCAGCCCAGATGTGAACAGTCTCCAGATGTGCTCAGTGTGGGAGGGAGTTGAGCCAGGGTCCCTGTTCTGGGCTGCCAGCTGCCCCACCTGTTGGCTGTGTGGCTGTTGGGTGTCACTTCTCTCGGGAGGCACATCCCTAAGTGTGGAGTGAGGGGCTGCCGCTCGGCTGGGATGCCACGATGCGTTTGGTGAACCCACTCACTGGCCTGGAGATGCTTGCTGCATACCTAGTCTCCGTCTGCTAAATCACAAACAGAAACTGAACTTGGGGTCACGCATGAAGTCATGAGTGTAAGTTTATTTTTTACATGTGGAGTGTTCTTTATTTACAGCCCAAATCCCCTGAAGATTAAACTTGAAAAAGATTTAATAGTGCTGGGGTCAGATGGTGACTTCTTGCCATGCTTTGGGCAAGCAGGCAAAGCTGGGGAAAGCGCCTCTTTGAAGGGGCTTGGTGAGGAGGGAAGCCAGTGCCTGGGGCTGCCCCTCTGTGGGAGGAGCGAGGGCCTTCAGGGCTCCCTCTTTGGCATCGGGGGTCGGGAAGCCTGGAGCTGCTGCAGGGCTGGGAGGAGAGCGTGGAGGGAGGAGGAGGATGGTTTGAGGCCAGTAGTCGGGGCTGGAGCTCTCGGGTGATGGCCCCTGTTGCTTACAGCAAAGCCAGTCTCCCCCAGACACGCAGGCCTGTCCCCTTGCCTTCTTCTAAAGCATCCTCTCAAATTTCAGCACTGAGGCCTCTCTGAGAAGAGGGGTAAGGGATGGTAACTGTTATCCCTGCGTGAGATAGAGGCCAGGTGACGTGGTGGCACCGTCATGTCGCACACCTCAGAGGACAAATAGCCCTTGGAAGACACACCTTTTTAAAAATATTTTAATTAAATTTAATTTTTTTTAAACTGGGAGACTTTTTGTGAAGAAAACCCTTTCTTATGCACTTTAGTCTCCTGCTGACACGACAGCCTTTTGTTAAAGGGTGTGTTACTGTTGGAGTTCAGGACAGAGGACTGAGTCCCTGGCCTTGGGCCGGGAGCTAGCGCGCACGCAGGTCCTTGGGTTCCCAGTGAACTTGGAGTGAGTGGCTGTCCTGCAGAGCAGCCGGGCCACCGTGACCCTCGGGGAGTCAGGCTCTCCTCGGCGTGCACTTACTTTCTGAGGAAAGCGGGCGTTTGCCAGGCCTGCGTCTGATTTTCACTTATAATTATCTCCGCATAAGTCTTCAATTTTGGGTTTAGAATTGGAGACACATGAACCCGGCTCTGCATGTGAAAAGATCAGTGACAAAAATCACATGACACTTGCGTGCTGTCATTACTCCCCAGCCTCCTGGCAGGCTTTGTTTGGAAGTCAAACCTGCGTGCAGTGCCACCCGCCCTTTGTTGGGGGGCGGCTTTCGTGAGTTTGGGTTTCTTTGTGTTCAAGTCTGAATGCCCCTGAGAAGCAGGCTGGTTTTCTGGCCTCCTCAGGCCACATGCTGGCAGCTGCCAGCCTCTGGCCTCTGTCTCTGCCACCTCTGTAGTGTGGACAGGGTGTTTGTCCTCTGAAGGGTGGAATTAGGGATCCTAATGACATTTAAGCGTGGGGGACAGGTTTCTACTGCCCAGCGACCTTTCCTGCACGGGAGGTGCAGCTTTACAACCAGCTCGGCCTTTCATGGTCGGAGGTGTGAATGGGCTCGGTGTCCCAGTTCCCTGAGCCTCCACAGCTGGCATGGGCAGGTTGGACTTCTCGGGGCGTGTTCCCTGCCCTCTCGATGAGGGTAGCCATGGAACCTAATTTGTGGGGTTGGTGCAACGCAGTAGAGCCTGGAGCAAGTGGAAGCCATCTGTGCCCCTAACCTGTGAGCCCGGCTGCCCTTGGTCTCCGCTCAGCCCACTGCCGGCTCTGTCCAGTGGGTTCCGGGGGCCTCTGTCCTGGCCCGCCCAGTGAATGGTGCTGCTGAACTCAGCTGTCCACGCAGCCTCGGCTCAAAGCCCAGGTTCCCTGGGAGTCACCTTGTAATGCACACAGTTCTTTGTGCCACCTGTGTGTGCGTCAGATAAAGGTCTAAGCTGGTGATTTGCCCTGTAGGAAGGAGACGTCTGCTGGACCCAACGTACGCTGCATGGACGAGAGTGGACGGGGTTCCTTTTGGACTTCCCTGTCTAAAAGCTAACATCGCCGGGCGTTTGGTGCACTTTGGATCTAGTTTGGTGGCCTTTGAAAAGTATGGGCCATCGAGAGGTTCCTGGAAACACCAGCTGCTTTCATCTTGTTATTCTGCCGTTTCCCCTGCACACCCTCAGCAATGGAGTTTTGGGTGTTGTCAGAGTGGGAAGTGACAGTTAGGACTGGAGAGGGGACACGCTTCCCCGAGGGGCGCGCTTTGGGATCTTGTGCAAATGGATCTGATGTTCAGGCTTGCTTTCAGAAAGTCGGTGTGTGAGGACGGCAGCAGCTTTATGCAGAGAGCGAGCCAGGGCCAGCTCAGGCCTCCGGCTGGCACATACCAGTACTCCGCCAGATCTGCAGCTCGGGGCCACCGACCCACAGGACAGCAGGACACAGCCTCATTGAGAAGAGTCCCAAAAGGCGGGAGCAGTCAGTCCGCAGGGGCAGTCTGTGCTTCGCAGGAATGCGGTCCTGCTTGCTGACAGCATACCCTGTGCGCAGGAAACATGCGGGTCCTGGGTGCACTCTGACCTTTGAGTACACATAGGTGCAGCTGGAATTTTGGAGGTGGGCGGTGGGAATGGAGATGGGGACGCATCGGCTTCAGGCCTGCTCAGCCGACCTCGTGCGTACAAAGTAGCAAACTGCAGTGTTTTCGGGGTTCTGTTTGTAAAGAGCGATCCACAGTTGTATGGGCGGCGATTGGGCTACACGCAAGAGAGCGCCTCAGGATGCCCTGCAAGTGTCCTGTTGGAGCTGCGTTTGGGACAGGCCTTGGGAGGCCTCTGCGTGCAGCCACCGCAAGGCTGACTGTTTGGCACTGCTGTCCGTTCTGAGGGCCATGTCAGTACCTCCATTAAAACACACACTTTTTGGAAATGGAGAGTTATTACCGTGGCAGGATATTTAGCCCTGCGGCATAACTTACTGCACTTGGTGAGGCACTTTCTACCAAATTTCTGAAGAAAAATCAAAATTGATTTGGGTATCATTGCACTGTGCTGCTTGATTTTCGAAAAATACGGATTGAGCAGAACAGACTACAGTATTGCCAAAGAGGGTGTTTTCGTGGCTGTTTTATAGACTCCTGACTTAAGTGAGAGGCTGTACCTGAAAGTGCTGAATAGATGCCTGGTATCCAGTGGGCGCTCAATCAGCGCCCCTTCAGCTCTGTTACTTCTGACGGCTCCCAGTACCTCAGGCACCAGTCCGAATGTCTCCGAGTTGGGTAAATATGGAGTGAAATGCTGTGTCCTTTACCTGTCAGAACGCCCATGTGTTAAATGCTAACTGCACCAAGGTTGAGCCTGTGCACGTCCGTGGACAATAGGCTTGTGTTAATGTAAGTGTGGTGGCGTGAGTGGCTTGCACAGAAGAGCAGAGCCAAGGCACAAAGCCAGTCTGGGGTGCTCAGTGCCTTGCATCTGGCTCTGGTGGGCACAGGCTGGGGGCACCCTGTTTAGTCATTCGTTTATCTGCATAGGTGAGATTTTTGTTTAAATCACAGTTGACATTCAGTATTATTTTATTGTTGTACAGCATAGCGGGGAGGCATTTGTATAATTTACAAAGTGACGCCCCCGACTAGTCTAGTCCCCACCTGGCACCATACGTAGTTTTCACCGTATTATCGGCTGTATTCCCTGTGCTGTCCTTCACGTCCTGGGACCATCTCGTCAGGACCAGTCTGTACTTCTCAACCCCTCCCCCCGCCCCCTGCCCCAACCCCACTCCCGTCTGCGATCAGCATTCTCTGTAGCTATGATGCTGTTGCTGTTTGGTTTGATCGTTTGCTTCTTTAGATTCTTTAGCTATAAGTGAGATCATAGGGTATCTGTCTTTCTCTGTCTGACTTATTTCCCTCAGCATAATATCCACTAGTTCCATCCATGTTGTCACAAGTAGCAGGGTTTCATTCCTTTTTGTGGCCAAGTAATACTCCATTATATATGGAATGTATATCAATATACACACACACACACCTATATAAATACACACACACAGAGACGCACACACACACGCACAGAGAGGGAGAGAGAACGGCAAAAAATGTGTACACATTTTAAGAAAGGGAAAACTGTATTAAAATTGTAATACTCAGTATATACCGGTAACAAAAGATGAATAAAAGTCATGTTTGACTTCTGCCATTACAAGAGGTGCTCAAAGTGGTCCCCGTGGCATAATTTTAATACATTTTTTTTCCCTTTCTTAAAACGTGTATACATTTTTTGGATATCTATATGTATGTACATACCACCTCCAGCAGCTTTCCTTCCGCGGGCCTCAGTCACGCAGCCCGAACGGCCTGCGCTGCCGCTGAAACCTGCCCTCCACCCACCGCCCCTCTGTCCATCACTGCCTTTCCTCCAATCACAGGTGTCCCCGCTCAGCGGCTCTCTGCCCCCTTCGGGTCCCTTCCCACGTCATCTTCTCCTGCTCGTCACCCGGCGAGGAGACCGTGTCCATCATCTGAGTCACATCTTCACATCCCTCTCTCTCCCTGGCCTCTTTCTCCTTTCATCCTGTCACCCAGCAAAGCTGCAGCCTCAGGTGACCTCAGATGTCACCTATGCCAGGTCCTGGAGCCTCAACTTTACTGTAGAAGACCACGCAGGTGGGCTGACGGGTCTCGTCATGAAGCCTTGAGCACAGACATCAAGGGCTTGCTCCCCAGTGGCCACACTGGCCTCCTCTTTGCTTTTCCCCACTGCTGCTGACCTCGTCTTCAGTGAGAAGGCAGAAGCCCTCGGGGGTCCTTCTCACCCCTCACCAACCTACAGACCCCCGTCCTCGTCTGCTCCTCTCAGACCGTCACCTCCAAGGGTGCCGGGCACCCCGGCCCGTCTGTCCTCAGGGATGTGGTTCCTGGGGAGTGGCGTGGCACACCCCCTGTTGCCCACGTGCACCGTTGGCTGGTGTTCTGCTGCCTGCACTTGCCAGCACTGTCCTCCCCATCCCGTTCTCGTCATCCAGGCCTGGGCTCAGGGTCCTTCCTCAGAAAGCCCTCGCTCACCTCCCAGGACCGCCCACGGTCTCCCGTTCGTTCCTCTGCAGCTCTTGATCACAGCCTATAATTCCCTCCACACTGTCCCCATAACGTTAAGCCCCATGAGGGACAGAGCCGAGTGCATCTCGCTCTGAGTTGGATCCCGCATCTGGCATGATGCCTGATACGTGGAAAGTGCTCCGTGGGTATGTGTGAAGAGAAAGCATGCTTCCGTGGTCCACGAGGCCTCTTCTCCCTGGCTAGAGGACTGTGGAGCCCAGACAGAGAAGCCTGGGGACTCCAGAGGGGCCCTCTGCTCTCTGTCCCCCACAAGGGAAGCGTGACTTGTGGGTCTGCCATTGAGGAGAGCTGGATGGAGACGTGTGGGCTCTGACTGCTGAGACCAACATGGCTGTGGGTCCTCTGGCCAGGGGCTCCCCTGCTCTGCCCTCCTCGTCTCGTGCCATCTCTGTCCGGAGCTTCTTGGATCTTCCCTGGGTGAAAACCTGGTCCCTGCTCCAGGGCTGCCTGATCCCGGGGCTAGGGCCCGTTGTCTGCCTCCTGACACTTGTCCCATCAGTAGCGTCCACCGACCCTGACCTCTCCTTGCCCACACTCCGAGCCCTGCCTCTGAAAGGTGATTTAGGACTGTGTCCCAGGAAGACCCATCCAGCAGCCCGACCCATGAGACTACCACAACCCCCCCACCCCCAAATTAGTGGACTGTGTCTGTGTTGACACATCCATTCTCACCCTAATGATATGTTTATTTAACTGATGGCTGATGTCCTCATTAGAGACTCATTGTTGAGCCTGAAATAGTGATTATTTTTGCTGATACCCCTTTTCTGCAAAGATGATTTTTTAAAAAAATCACTCTTTTGGTGTGCTCTGAATCCTTAATGAGGAGAGTTAAATTTAAAAGAAACCCCCAAACCGCCCTTCAGGTTGAAAATAGAAGGATATGCGCAGGCTGGCCACACATCTGATGGTTATTGACGGATGTGATCGGTGACAGACCCACAACGTTCAATACGACGAGAGCTCCATGCATTAGGGCCTGCGAGCAACCAGGAAAGGCAGCAGCTTAGCCCGTGTGAAGGCCGTGTGCTTGGGGTTCCAGAACATTCTCTTCCTTTATGGAGAAAGTCATAATTCTGATGGCTGGAGTATTGATAGCAGTGGGACCGAAGCTGTGTGGTTCTGGGGGAGGAAAGTGACCGTCTGGGAGGGGCCTCCCCAGCTCTGGTTGGAATTGTCATCAAATTCTCGTGTGGCCGGTATGTGTGGCTTCCCACCTGTCAGACCAGGACAGCAGGGCTCTAGGACCCTGGGAACAGCGGCATCCTGGCGAAGGCTGGGCTCAGGGTGTGCTGGCCTGACTTCCTGTCAGGATGTGTGTCTTCCCACCTGTCCATGAGGACCCCTTTCCCCTCTGAGCCTCTGTCTTCTTCTCCATAGACTGGGCCTGTTACGACTGTGACAGGCTCTGGGAACCGTCACACAGTGGCTTGATCATGGTGACCCTGTTACTCGTGATGATTCCGGTGGCCTTGGTCCGAGGCCAGCCTTCGGAGGTCTTCATAGAGCGTGCGGGGCTGGGGCTGGGTGGGTGATGAGGAGGAAAGCCACAGAGGGACAGGTGTGGCCAGAGCATGGAGGAGTGGGCGCAGGTGGGAAGGAACTGGCCTCAGGACCTGGTGATTGATTCCAGGATTACTGTGTGACCTTGGACATGTCACGTACCTCTTGGAGCCTGAGTTATCTCACCCCAGTGACTCGGGCTCTTGAGAAGCAAATAAATAATAATGCATGTCGGGCTCAGGAACACCTTAAATCCCAACAGTGGAGATGTTGTGGCAGTGTCACCTCCAGCCTCGTACGTGTCGCATCTGGCCTCGCAATGCAGCACCTCCCTGCCCCTCAAGGGTCTGTGGGCTTTGGAAGCCTGTCCCCGCCCTGCCCCTCTTACAGCATGGCCCAGCCTGGCAGTGCTGGTTTGCTGCTGTGGGTGCCTGGTCACTTGAGCTGCCCCCCTGGCCCCCTTCCCAGCGCCTGGCCGCCCGTCTTGGCCCCTACTCTGCGGGGCAGCCATTCTTCCCCCAGCCACGCACACTGAGATGCTGTGAGTCGCACTTTCCGCACAACTCCCTGGTCTGCCTGTGTGTGGACAGTCTTCCTGGCTGGAGCTGCCCCTGGACGGTGGCCTTTAAATGTTTTCCCTCACGTGTCCCCTCTAGAAGGTGCTCTCCGGGGGGCAGAGATCATACCTGACCATTCACTGGCATCTGGCACATAGTAGGTGCTCAGTAAGCATTTGCAGAGTGAATGAATGGATGGGACACCTACACGTGGACTGCTAATGAAGCTTGGAGGGCAGTGCAGGAGCAGCCTCACCAGAGGGACTGACGGTGAAGATTTGCCACAGGAGTCTGGAGGCTGGCGAAGGGCCCTTCCCGCTGGGGCTGCCCGAGGCTTCTTAGGGGAGACCGTCTCACGCTGACCCTGGAATCCAGGCTGGCACTTGGAGGGAGAAGGGCGTGTGTGGAAGGCAGGGGTGTGGGCACAGGTGTGTAGGTAGGACCACAGGTGCACTCGTGGGGCTGGGGTCCGGTGTGTACCTGGGAAAGGCAGGGGAGCAACTTGGAGAGGTCAGCAGGAGGCCAGAATTCACGGGCCCCGACCCAGAGGTCAGCTGTGACCCTGATGTAATTTTAAGGTGGTGGCTTTTTCATATTTAATTATGAATGAAATTGCATTTGAGGACGGCAGCTGATGACGGCGTGTGGTTATGCTGTGTGGGCTGCTTTCAGAATAGCTCACCCCAAACTTCATTAGTGATTAGTTCGAGGAAAGTGCAGGCTGACCTGCCAGCATTTTTCATCGTTTCTGTATCTGAGCCATGCAAGCACAGGGGAGGGCAGCTGGTGGCTTTGCAGGCCGCCGGCCTCCTGGCCCATCCCTTCCAAGCCGCCTTTGTGGAGGCCCGTCCCTGGGCCTCGGCGTCTTGCAGGTGGCAGGACTGTTCCTACTTTGGAATTCTTCTTCGCCCTTCGAGTTAGTCCCTTTCCTACTATTTGAACTTGGGCCACCTAAGGGGGCCTGACAGGAGCCTCTGCCTGCGGCCAGCCAGGCTGCTGGGTCTACTGGGTTGGGTGACCGGGCAGAGTGGCTGCATCCCCAATCTCCTGACTTCTCCTAATATGGTCAGTGTTTGTAGTAGCTGCAGCACCGGCTGCATGAACTGTCCATTTTCGGCCTTGCCCCCGCCCCCCGCTGGACTTCGCATAAACCCTCCTTATGGCCGAGATTAGCCTTTGTGGGATGTGCACATCTGCAGCCACAGCGAATCCCAACGGCACCTCCAGCTGGGTGAGCAGGACACGGCTGGCAGGTGGGGGTGGGACACTGCCGGGCCCAGGGGCTCCTGGAACATGCTTGTCCCTGGGCGGGGCGGGGCCTGGGTGAGGTCTGGGCTCTGCTGCTCCTCACGGCCTGAACTGCCTAAAATTGCATGCTGAGCCTCAGTTTCCCAATATCTGTCTACTGGGCATAAAGTGAAGAATAAAAAAAGACAATAATGCATGAAATTTAAGGAACTCAGCACCTGGCCAGGCTCCCAGCAAGAACTCAGTATGTTGTCCCTTCCGTCCTTTGCCGATGGTGATGGGGACGATGCTGGTGGCCCAGTGGCTGCGAGAGCGGAGCCGGCAGCCGGGAGGGAATCCTAGCTCTGCCACGTACTTGACCTTCTTTGCCTCGGTTTCCTCCTGTCTGTTAGGGCAGTGCTGATAGCAGCACACAGGGCTGCTGCCAGGGTTTGAACGCTGGCTGGCCCCTCGAGGGGAGCCGGCGTGGTGAGCCGAGTCCGCTCGCCAGTGAGTGTCGGCTCTTCCTGTTTATCCTGGGATTTCCGCACTGTTGTTTCAGTCGCTGTTGGATCGGGGCATGTTTGTTAACTCTGTGAGGCTCACTGTTCCTAGGATGAAGCAAGGACACAGGGCCTGAGCCCGAGGGTGCCTGTTCTGGGCTCCCCTGGGTCCCCCATGGCGCTCCATAGCTAAGGAACCCTGGCTGACGTGTGGCTTCTGACGCTGGAGCTCACGGAGAGTTGCGAGTGACGCCTCCTCCTTTGGGTGACAGCTGTTCCCAGGCACAAGCCTCCCCCATGTTCTGAGCAGCGAGAAAAGGGGGAGAGCATCCCAGAGTTAAATCTGGAGTGTGCTCGGAAGCGTGCCAGCCTCCTCAGAGCCCACGGGCCCACGGGGTCACTGCTGCTAGGGCCCGTGGGACGCTGGCCACATGGCAGTGTCTGGGGTCTGGGGTTAGGGGCTGGGGAGCAGCCATCGGCCACCATTTGAAGAGTCTCTCTTTGGGGTCGTTGGTCGGGTCTGCAGGGCGTGGTGCAGACAACGGCCAGGGTGCGCACGTGAGCAGCAGTGATCAGGGGTCAGACCCAGCTCTGCTTCCCGAGGGCCCCCCTCAGTGCCCGAGGGTCTCAGAGCCCGGCACCCACAGGACTTTGCTCACTGACATATTGGCCTTCCTGGGAATTCGGGGGGTCCCTTGCCCACAGCGGGCCTCCTGCTCTGACCCTTAAAGCCACTCATTGAGACAGACACCTCCACCTGGAAGGGAGGGTTGGGCTCCCTGTGGGGTGTGGCATTGCAAGCCCTCTGCACTGTGGAATGACCAGAGGGATGGCCACAGCCGGGGGGTGCTGAGGAGATGAGGACAGGAGACGAAGACGGCGCCAGCCCTGCTCCAGACGGGCTGCTGGGGCTGTGGGTGGGTGGCCGCTGTGATTGAAGGGTGTCTGCTTCTGCAGGCAGGGTGGGCTCCTCGGCGTCGCCGCTAAGTGTTTTCCTTCTCCCCCAGATACCGGTGTATAACCCCCACCTTGGGGTACCCACAGCTGCAAGCAGATGACCCTATGTGAGGAGGTCCTCTGGGCATTTGCCACCCCTAGGAGGGCAGGCCAACCCCAGGTCCTGGCAGGCTGTCACCCACCCCTGTCTGTAAAGGCGAGCAGTAAGAACGGGGCGACCTGGTCAACCTGGCCTGAGGGGCTGACGAGCAGTGTCTCCCTCACTCTGAGCCTTTCCTGGGGGAGCCAGAGAAGCTCCTAGTCCCCAGTGTCTCCATCTTGGGGGAAACAGAGGCCAAGTAGCCTGCCCAGGAAGCCCAAGCCCAGTGGTCACGCTGACTGTGATTCCCCAGAAGTGGCCTCAGGCACAGTGTCGGGCAGTGGTGCCGTCCCCATGGGCTTGTCCAGGGCCCTGCCCGGCTCCTGACTCCCCGCCACAGTGTTCTCTGAGCACAGTTCCGTGGTCCTTCCCTCTTCTCTCACCTTTCGGTGTAGCTTGGTCTCACCTTCGGACAAGCCTCCTGGTGGGAGGGCAGTTTCTAGTATCTTTGAGAGTCTTCCCACCAGCTCGGGCACCTTCGCACCGCCGGCCCAGGGCTCAGAGCAGAGGAGCATGGCAGCCCCAGAACGATTCTCCTCATACCTGCATACATACTCAGAAATGAGGCATGTGCTTCTTCTCAGCACACAGTTGCGGCCTATTTTTACCTTGCACAGGCAGGGCCCCAAAGAAAAGTCGGTGACGAAGGAGGAGCGCATTGAGGTTGCAGGCACACAGTCACCGAAAAAACCTCAGATAATCGCTGCAGTGACTTCCCTAAAACGTGGCTCACAGACGGGGGGTTCCTCTTGCGTCCCCCTCTCCTGCCCAGCCCACTTCATTTGGTTCCAGCCATGTCAGGAAGACCACAAACACATCCCACCATTAGAGACGTGGTCTTGTTTTCTCAGTCTGTGACCCCAGCAATCTCTTTAGCAAACCATGGTTCAGTGAGCTGGCACACAGCAAGCCGTTCAGCAGTGGAAAAATCATAAAACAGATGGAAGCTTTACATTTTTGTTTAGTTTTTAAGAGCAGTTTTTATAACATCGCTTAAAACCATTCTGATGCATCACACTGTTTACACTCAAAGCTTTGTAGCTAAGATGTTTACAGTATGGAGAATGTTTTAAGCTATTTTATAGTTATGATATTTAGATAATTGGCAAGGGAAAAAAAAAGTTTGTTGGGGTTGCAGTGATGTTGGTAATCGTGAAGTAACTTATGAGTCTCAATAAATATGTCCAGTTTGGTGGAAAGTACAAACTCAGTTAAAACAAAACAACACAAGAGGGAATATCTTTTCAGTGAAATCATTTCCTTTTCTTAATCAAAAGATGACAGGCAAGGCCTTAGAACTCCCATCTGTGCGGCACCCTGCCTGGGCGAGCCCGCCTCCCCCTTTGTGATTGACAGCTGCGGCCTAGCGGGCCATTGCTATTCCGCACGAGTTCACGCAAACACCAAAGTTAATGAAGTTCAGTTTTCTGGGGCCACCACAAAACCAGCCTAAGGCCGCCCCCCACACATCTCTGTGCCGACATTTTTGTAATGTCAAAGAAATTTATGCAGAGCTAGGATTTGGAGCTCCTTTTTTTCTTTCTTTTCTTTTTTTTTTTAACTGCCCCAAATGGCATTAATCAAAAACAATAACTCCTTTTAACTTTTCTAAGTGCTCTGAAGGAAAGTATGAAATAATCTGTGTGTGGGCCACAAATGTGGAGAATGCAAACATTTCACAATAAACATGTTTAAATGAAAGTCCCTGGCAAGATAGCCTGAAAGATAGTACATGCTGGGTTAATTAATGCATACTCATAAAAATAAACCTCACTTTTAAGATTTGACCAGTAAAAATCATTAGCATATTGGATCAGATGCCTTTTTGTATACATTGAGCCTCTCCGTGGCAAATTGTGCGTGGCACGCCTGGAAAACAGATTTCAGGAGAAAGTCCAAAGTCCCCTTCTATCTGCTGTTTGTTTCTAGCACAGTGATACAATGATTTATTCTGCTTTTACCTCTGATACCTGCGATTGATCTACTGGTGATGTGATTAAATTTATCATTTTCGATGTATAAATCATAGTTAGATAGCCAGAGAGATGTTTAGTTGCGTAAAAATTCCTATTGTTTGCTTACAACACACAATGTTTGATTTTCACTATAATCAAATTACTAGGGCACATTATTTTTACTCCAAGATGTTTATTTTTTTTGCTATCTTAAATTGAATCATTTTGGCCTATTCACAAATGCTATCTTTAAAAAAATATTTCCCTGAAATCATCCATTCAAACAAATGTTGACTTTAGGTTGTGGATTATGCAGTGTTCTGAGGTTCTGTTAAATTAGAAATCACATAATTTTCTGAGCCTAATTACAGTATAGGAGATTCTGGTTTATGTTGTGGTTTTCGTACAGGAAAGACAAACTGTTACAAAGACCTTTTTGGTATGAAGCAAACAGTAAAGCCAAACTCATTTTCAAAGAGCTGAGATTGGAATTCATAAACTCAGGAGTTAAGTTGTTAACTACTCAGACAGTGAAATTCTGAACCTCAGATAATGCCGCATTTCAGATCCTTCTGAAAATAAAAACCACCCTGACAAAAGTTATTGAGGGAAAAACTCCAGCACGAGTTTAATTTTACCCAACTTTATTGGCAGCTTATTGTGAACTAATGTGCAATAAAGTTGCCAAGCAGCACAATAGAACAAAATGAGAAAAACCATTTTTTGTTGTTTTCTTACCCTGTTTGTTTTAATAAAGGCTGGAGAGCGGTAAACACCTGAATAACTGAGTTGGTTTTTGTGGCAATCAGGCTTGGCCAGAGTGTGTTGGAAATGGCCCGTCCGCCGTGACCAGCCAGTTCACCAAAGGGCAGGCGCGGGTCCCTGCCTCAGCCTGTCCGGGCAGCCGCCCCTGGGGGTGCTACGCCCCACCCCCAGGGGACACACAAGGGTCCCTGGCTAAGTCCTTCTATGGTAGCATCCCCCCGCTGGCCCGGGAGCAAGACAAGTGCCCACTCCGAAGAAAGCGCCTTTCTCCTGAATGTTTCTGCAAAAAGGGCCTGCAGGTCCCCAGGGTCCAGCACTCTGTAAACAGTGCTGGCTTCATACCCTCACTTTGTACCCGAGACTCAACATTGCCTATTTTAGAGAGCATGTGTTTATGGCTGCAAAGGGAACTCTGTGTGGGGGTGTTTTCCCAGAAGCCACACCTAGTGGTTCCTGGGCTCTGGGTGGCCATGTCTCCGTAACAGCCATCCCAGCTCAGTGGACTGAGGCAAAGTAGCTTCTCAGCCCCTCCCTCTCCCACTGTGGTGGTGGGGGGGGCTAGACCTGGGGGGGCCTGTAGTAAGAACCCCATGCCCCTCCAGAGACAGGGTGGGAGGGAGGTGATGTGCACAGCGGCTGCAGATTGGGGGTCCCCAAGGAGCCCCAGGGACTCTTTGCGGTGGCATTAAAAATCCAACATGTAGGTGAGCATTGTCCCTGGAGGAGGCCCAGCGTTTCCATCGGATTTCTGGGGGCGCCCTTCTTGTTGTATCTGAGAAACTGGCCAACTTTTGTAGATGGACCCTTGTGAACACGAGGACGGGGTAATCTGTGCTTGGAGGGAGGCCCCGAGCTGCTCAGGACAGAGCTGCACACTCTGCTCTGAGAACGTCTCACCGACAGGGCGTGGGGTTGGGCACCCCCGAGTGCAGGCTGTGAAGCGCCGCTGTTCCAGTCCTCCACAGGGAACTTGTGGACGGGACGGTTGCGATGACCACAGGCGACAGGCTGGGCTGGGACTGGGAGGTGCGATCCACGTGGGCCCCACGGGCGTGGGTCATGCTGACGTGCATCCCTGGCCTGCCCCCAGTTACGGGACTGAACGTAACTGTCAGATGCCATGCCGGGAACCCAGTGTGCCTCCATCGTTCTCTCCTTGTGCCAACGCCGGACCTTAAGTCTCGGGGATTGTGAGCTCTGGAGTCTCCCCTTACCGGGGCCTGCCACACCCCAGAAGCTGCTTGCTGAGCCTCCCTCTCCTGGGCTGGGGCAAGGGTGGGCGGCTGTTTATTTTGACCAAGGCTGGGCGTGTGGTGGCCTCAGGGCTTCAAGTTCCCCACAGTCAGAAGGTCCTTTGGAGACGCCTGGGTTCGCTCCCCTTACTGTGCAGTTGGGAGAGTCGAGGCTGGAAGGGAAGGGACTCCCGAGGTCAGAGAGTGAGCTGGCGGCAGGCTGTGTGAGGTCGGGCTGCCAGTCTTAGCCCGTATCCTTGCTCCTGCGTCTCTGTGCTTGTCTAGTTCAGTCTCTAGGTCAGTGCCCGCTGTGAGGGAGACGCATACCAGAGGGCCAGCTCTCTAAGGTCGCCCTTCCTGCTGGCTGGTCTTTAGTCTAATACAGCAGCTAACTAACTATGTGCGGGGCACAGTATCTCCTTCACTTACGTATTAATTAAGGATCTCATTTCACTTACTTCCTGCGACGACCTTATGAGATAGGTTCTACCACCATCCCCATTTTATAGGTGAGGAAACGGGGGCTCACACAGCTTCTTAGGTGTCCACAGTCAGTGTGACAGAGTGGGGGTTCATGCCCAGGCGGCTCCCTGCTCCCACAGTTTCCTCAGTGCTACGAGGAGACTGCAGATTCACCATGGCCGAATGTGTTTCTCGTTGATATAGTTAGGAATCTATTTTACATATTTAGATGGGGAATAAATATAGTCTTTTATTTACAGCAGTGTTATATAACATTTCTGTTTGCAACAAATTGATTTAAAGAAATCTGAGTCAATTTCAAGAAAAAAGTATAAATGGTGCAGGTATAAGCAGGTACGGTGAAAAGGAGGAGGTGCTATGCTAATGAGTGAAATCTGGGCCACGTCGTCCCCAGTCTAGTTGAGGTGGGAGGGACAAGGAAAAAGTAGACATTTCAGATGAGTTCATGTCTTCCTCCGGGGAGAGGAGCTCTGACTGTCTTATGGCCGCTTTGTATAAGAGAGGGTCTCCGGTTCTTACTGCCCCGGACGGTCTGAGGCAGGGCTTCCCCGGGGTCGTGCTTGGGTCTGGGGCCACCTGCCTCGAAGGTGACTGGCCTCTAGCTGGGAGTTGGTGACAGGGCTGGAGGCAGAAGGAAGGCCTAGCTGGCTAATTGGGGCTGGAGGCCCGTCCGCGTCGGGAGGCGTCCTAGTCCCTCTGCCCCTGTGCAGCCCAGGCTGACTCAGCGGATGCCTGTGCTGGGCCTGGCACCTCGGCCACCGTGACTGCTGCCACTGAGTACCAAGTTCCTGGGCATTAGGAAGTCTCCAGTGATTCTCAAACTGGCTTCCACGGGACTCCAGGTGTTGCAAGGAGAGGCCTGGTTGCCAAGAAAGGGAAGGACTCTGGGTTCTCCTGTGCAGTGTGGGCGGGAGAAGTCGTGCTTCTGTTAGCTCACTGTGGGAAGGTTTCCTCGGAAAGGACCCTGCTAGGAAACACGGGAAAAACGTGGATCTAGACCAAGTCCTCAGTTCTGTAGATGAGAAACGAAGTTCCACAGAAGAGCAAAAGATCACAAAGATTAACTCTGTACAGCCCTGTTAAATAGAAAATGTCTTCAACTGAGGTGGAGCTTGGTAGAAGAAATAACATACAAACTCCGAAGGAGTCGTAGGGGTTCCTGTGGTCCAGCCCCAGCACACTTGGTAGAGATGGATGTCCACTTGGGAAGAAACTCGCTGCCGGCAGGGGGCCCAGAAGCCCAGGACAGAACGGCCCAGCAGTATCAGACTGCGGTGACCAGCTGCCAGACCCTGAGCTAAGCCCTTCAGATTTATGGTCTCCATTCTAGAAATGAAGAAAGGACGGCTCGGTGCCGGTTCTGGAGCTCACTGGGCTCCGTCCAGGGTCTGTACTCCTCATGGTCGTGACTCCCGCCTCCCAGAAAGAGTCCGTCCATGTCAGCAGGTACAGGACTGACCAAAGCCAGGTGTCTCCTGGACAGAAACAGCTGAGTCTTCCGTCCTGAAGGTTCAGGCAGGAGGCTGGGATGCTGTCTCCCTTCTCTTGAGTCTGAGGGTCTCTGCAGAATCCCACAGGGATATCTCGGAGTTTGTGTGGTGAGATGTGGGAAGGGAGCCAAGGATGGGTGACCAGACACTTAACAGTAAACAAGACCTTGCTTCCTATTTCTTCTCATACCTGACGTCAGCCCACTAGGTGGGCACGCTGTATCAGCTCATGTATATACTTACTCATTAAAAAGAGACCAGTGGCAGTCTTCCATTCATGCATAAGGCGGTTTTTCATTTACATATGTATTTTTGCATTGATGCATTGATTCAAGCATTTAGTACTTTTTTTAAGTCTTTCAATCATCATTCTATTCATCCGTCCATCCACCCATCTATTCATGCACGCCTTTGTGCATTCATTCATTTATTCACCTATTTGTTCGAATTTGTTCATTCATTCAACGAACACAACACTTTGAAATTCATTAAAGCCTCTGGAGAAATGTGGAGTGGTTTAACCATGGCCCAGGGTGGACTCTGGGCATCCTTGTCATCACTGGGCGTGGGGACACCTGAAGGTGGGTAAATAGTGCTGGTGGGGGGGCCCTGAGGGAGAATTGTGGGCCTTCACGATGTGCAGGCTAAGCCTATCCACTGTGACCATGGGATCCAGATGTCACTTGTGTGCCGGGGTCTTTGAGGCCCGCTTCCCCTGGCCGTCGCCATGGCCTGAGAGTTTGTGGGGCCCCCTGGGTCCCCTCAATATGTCGGCTGCTCCTGGATAGTAGACTGGGAGAATCCCCCCTACCCCCCGCCCCGGGAAGCAGCAGACAGCTGAGTCCAGGAGCCAGGGCTGTAGTGTGACAGGTTGGAAGGAGGGGTTGTCTGTCCCCATGGTCTTGTGAGGGGCAGATGTGCAGTGGGCAGGAGACACAGTGACGGGCAGTGGGAAGAAAATTGTCCAGGGTCACGCAGAACTCGAGCGTTTCCTTCTCTTCCTCCACCAAACAGTTTCCGTCCATTTTTTTGTTTTCGAGTGTCACTTTGTCCCTGAAAGACAGGTGGGATGAATGCTATGTTTCACTGGTTGAGATTCTGTATTTGAAAGCACAGAAACCATAGAGCGCAATCCCAAGATGACGTGTGATTTCTAGCAGTAGTAGTCGGGTTGACCAGAAGCCAGGCTGAGGATGAGCGTGTTTTACACTTGGCCTTGAACCGTCTGGGGAAGGACCGGCCTCCGCCAAACGAGTAAGGATTAGAGGTAACTGGGCTGCCGAGCCCCGGTCGGCGCTGCGCACAGAGGGTGATTGTTGGTTTATTGAGATGGCTGTTTGCTCTCACACTCAACTTTTTTTTTATCATGCATGACTCCAAAAACACATCCGAGCTCTTTCTGCTTTACAGACTGTGTTTTAGTATCTGGCTGCAAGGCCCCTTTCGACAAGTAGAACACTGGCATGTGGCTTTCACACACGCAGGCTGTTTGGAGCACCTGTTGGCACCAGGTGTGTCCAGCCTTCACCACTCTAGGCAGGCTTTCCTCCCTGCAGGGAAGGCCTGCTGGTGGCCAGCTGGAACCTCATCCTGCCCTCCTTTAGACTCGACCGAACTCCCCAGGTGCCCTCCTTCCCCCAGGACTCACGAAGCTTCCCCCGCCAGAAGCCATGCTCAGGTGGCCTGTTTACCTGTGTACCAGAGTCCCACCCACATTGAACCTCAACTCGTGGCCAATCAAAAGAGTCCTTGCTACACCCCGGTTCCCTAGGTAACGGAAGCATACACTTGAGAAGGCACACACCTCCCTCCTGTGTGCTTATCCTCTGTCCACCTCGGCCCCCACCCATCCCTGCCCTCACCATCCAACCGTTCTTTGGCTTATTGCTCTACTTGATTTAAAATACACAGCCATAAACTCAGGGCAGCCAACAGCGTGGCCGGGTATAATATTAATTTCTCTTCTGGTTTATTTGTGAAGGAGTCAACCATATAAATCACTGAAGCCACTAAGACAGAGAGTGAAGTGTCGTCTTCAAATGGAGAAATATAGGCTGTTACCATTAAAATCTAAGAAGAATACATGGCCAATTTGAGGTTCTTAGTGTGGGTATGGTTTTGTTAACCTTGCTTTAGCATATGTGACATGCTCGAAAAGTTCTTTCCCCCTCCATTTTAGTGGAAAGCGTCGGACACGTAGCAACACATATCATTAGAAAGCCTGGTGTCCACTGGACAGTCTCCTTGTAATGCCATTTTTCATGACTTGTTTAATTAACAACCATTTTTGACCTAGACTTGTTATAAAAGTGTTGCTATTCTCTCCTGCTAAATTATGCCTAATGAACATATTTGCATGTTATCAGATATAGCAATATATCATTTCAAATTTCGGCGTTTAAGCCTGCATCACTCAAAACAGCTTTTGTGGATTAGTAAGCAGGTGAAATCAAAAATCTCATTTCATATCTGACATTAATAACTTTCAGAGCAATGAGCATTGGCGTTTATGTCTGGACCAGAATCGAGCCCAATGTCCTAGAAACACAAGGGCAGCAGACAAACCTACTCACCGGATAGGAAAATAAATCATGCATAATGCAGAATTTCTACCTTACATGTTAATTAATGTGTGCAATCAATTACCGATGTTACAATATGAGAAAGAAACTGGTGGGGAATGGGGTAATAAAAAATACCTATAGATTTATCTGCTTCTTTTTTCTATTTAAACAAATAGTCTTCAAGCCTGTGAATGCTGTGTTGAGACATGCTCTGAATAATAAGCATCATAAAATCTAATCAGATTTATAAGAGGAATTGATTGTTGTGGCAGGAGGAGAGGGTGGAAAATAAGCTGAAATTTAAGTGTTAATTTTTATGCTAATCCACAGTGGCTTCATATGAAGCAATTTTGTTCTGTGCCACAAATATAAAATTGTCCCTTGCAGAGAAATGTCAGCTTGCTAGACCTGAAAGCAGTAATTTATTAGGTATGTTTCTATTAGTATGTGTCACAGTCGTTAGCAGGCTGTACACACAATGGTGCTTCATACTTATCCTCCAAGTCTCCGAATGTCTCAGCTCAGTGGCTGGAACGTGGGGCATTAATACATTATCATATGCGGGGTGGTCTGTGCCCTGTGGACAAAAGGCTATTTAATACAATTTAATGTCATTCTGAGAAGAAGTGGAAAAATAAAGACGGGGAATAAAATGGCATCTGTGAGTTTCACAGTGCACTCATGCACAAACCCTCAGTTTAAGAGGTATGACATTTCTGCCAAGAAAAAGAATAAAACTGGGGCATTTTTTTTTATAACCTGTTCCCCACTGCAGTATTTTCTAAATGCTATTAAGTGATCGATTTACACGGCCCCGTGATGATGTCATCCATAAGAAGGGGAATGCAGATGACAGCAAAATACTAGTGACAGTGACCTTGTTTCAGAATCCTTGGAACCCTGTCAGCTTTGCTTCCAGTGTATGGTTTCAAAGAATGTACTTTTTGGACAATATCTAGTTACTGGGTAGTGAATTAATAGAGTTAAGGGTTCTGATGCAATTCACATATAGGTCAATTATATGCGGCAACATCTGCTCTGTCACCTCATTTGCATACAGCATTCATATGTTAATGATGCCTCTTTTTACTCAAGTAATATATTTAAAAAACAAGATTTGCATATCAGTTTGGATCAGTATATTACAAGCCATTTATCATTTTCTCCTTCTTGTTATGATTTTAAGAACAATATCCTGAGTGATGGCTGCTGTATTGGAGCGCAGCTCTGATTTAGACAAGAAACCCTTCAGTGCGAAAGCTTCCATTCTAAAGCTGCTTAAAGCCTTATAAATCAATAATGACACAGATGGACTGGTGATAATCTATTTAGAATGCCTGATAGCAAATATTGTTGTACAGATGATTAGAGTGGTAACTGTTTTAGCAGAAAGCCTTTTCTGTCTTTGTAAATGGTGAGTTTGAACAAAAAAGTGCTCGCACGCGGACTTGGTGTCAGGAAGCGTCCTTGCTGGGTCTGGACCGCAGAGGACAGGGCCTGGGGGGAGAACAAAGGGGCTTCCCGCTCCTGCCAATAGAATCATATCAATCCCTGCTTCTTTAACAAAACAGGACCTCTTAATGGGATTGTGTCTTCAGGTGTAAATAGCATTAGAAGCTACTTCTCCTGTCCTTTTTGCCCTGATACAGCGCAAGGAGTGAGAAAATAAAGTGGAGGTTGTCAGAAGTGGCAGCTGCTTGCAGTCCTGATAAATATAAGCTTTTATTGATCTGATGAAAATGAAAGATCCCAGTGCTAGGCAGTATTTAGCTTCTTGTCTGCCGCACGTCACCGGTGGCCTTGCATTGGATGGATTTTCATTCTCACACACCGGGTTTGATTTCATCTTTAACCTTTGCCGTTGAATTTCCTTGACCTCTGCATAGTGCTGTGATTCAGTGAATTTGTTACATTTCACTTTACATCATTTCTTTCTATATTTTCTTTTGTGATAGGGACGCGGGATCCCCCTCTGGCAGTCTGTCAGTGCCTGGACCAGCTGCATCCTTTCTGGGTGTTTCTCGTCAGACTGACAGTCCTTAAGACAAGTATGCAGTTAAGCTGCTAAGGTAAGTCTTACGATGTTAGAGCTCGTTGCCCTGGACACACATCATTGCCTCCTGCTTTGTCCAGTTGACCTAACACAGATTCCAACCCCACAGCCCCCCTCCCTCCTCCTTCCAGGTAGGGGCTCTCTACCTGCCCACAAGCTCTGGGTGGGTGGCGGCTGGCAGGACCTTTTGCCATGGGGGAGGCTTGTGTGCATTTGGGGATGGGTGGGAGGGTAACAAAGGAGTCGTGAAAAAATGTTATGTTCCCCTCTGTGGCTTAATTCCTGTCTCAAGTTTTCTTCTGGGATAAATGTGAGGCTTCGGTTTGAAATCATGAGGTGCTGCTAACATATTCTGGTTCAAGAAAGTGCCGCTGTTATTTTGAGTAGTTTTGATACAACCAAATCAAAGTGAAGATTTGAAATAGCTTTTCTGAAAGCCCAAGCTGGAGTCATAAATTATTCTGCACCATGACTCTTTCTGATAGTAAAACCATACCTCTCTGCCTGACATTGCTGAAATGTGGAAAAGGGAAAGTTAAAAATAAAATGAAACATTTAAATCTTGGCTGTTGAGAACCTCAGATAGACATCAAGGCCAGTCGATAAAGGCCCCTATCAATTAGGCTTCCACAGTTATCATCCGATTTGGTGTATTAGCAGCGGCACAGGTGCAGGGTCCCAACATCGAGAGTGGGAAGGGCGAGGAGACATGCAGGAAAATGCCCTAAAATGGAGAGCGAGGGTCTGGGCGCCAGGGCTCACTTGGTGGCAGGGCCCAGGGCAGCCGTGGTGCCCCTGCCTCGTGTGCTCTTGTGCAAGAAAAAGCCTGTAGCAAAAGGGTTGGACGTGTGCCTTTTCTTTACCCCTTTATGTGAGTTAGGAAGTGTTGACTTCTCACCTGGGTGTGTGGTTTCCATCAGCTTCCTGGCGGGTGTATCTGTGTTCAGAAAAAGGCGTGGTGGGTGGTGGCCTCAGTCAGCAGACGGGCCTCCCTCGCTCGCCCCGCTCCCGGCTCCCGGGAGCGCCGGGACCTCTGGCGATGGGGACCGCCCACAGGCTGAGCTGTTGGCTAGTTCCCTCCTCAGCATATCGCAGGCAGAACAATTTTTGGTTCCATAGCTGTTTGCTTGGGAAAACAAGCCTGTGGTTGCCAGTGAGGTTTAGAATTTGCCTGCCAGATAAGGGAATGTCTGTGAAGACTATTTTCCCTCTTGGGAGGCAAAACACAGATGGGGGAGTTAGGAGTCTCACAATATCTAGCTGCTACATTGATGGCAGGAATTCTGCCGCGTGGATGCTCAGGATTCTGAAGGCCCAGCTCAGCGTAGGACGATGGGCGTAGCTCAGGTAGGGACGATGGGCGAGGCTGGCTTTCCCCGGGAAGCAGCGCACTGGCTGGGCCTGCGCCATTGCACGCTCCCTGCCTCGAGGTGGGAGAGGAGGCATGGCCAGGGGGCTGCCATGTCCCCTTGGGCCGCACTGGGATGGGAAGAAAAGACAGGATGCACCGCCATGTCTGACCCCGTGGGGAGACCACAAGGGAGGGGCCGGAGTGGCTGCAGCTTCTTCTGAGACTGAGACGCAGCCTTTCTGCGCATGGTGGCTAAGGCTCTAGCACAGACGGTGGCACCGGCCTGGCCAGGCATTCTGCCACTGGGGCATGCACGTTACAGAGTGAGTTGCCTCGGCGTGCTCTGGCCTCATAGAAGATGAGGAGCAAAGATGTGGTACCCTCGGGGTTGGCCATGGAGGGTGGGGAGACTTTCCTGCTTGGAGAACACACATCTCGCAGTGGTTCTGGGTTCATGTGACCTGGAGGTAGGATTGGAACTTCATATCCAGGAGCAAATTCTGTGCTCTGGGGGACCAGGAAGGGGACGGGTCTTAGAGACGGGCAGAGAGCATACGGGCACCTCATTCCCGGCCTCTCGCTGACGTTGCAGCCCCTGCAGCCCAGGCGCTTTGGCCTTGAAGCTGGACCCTTGCCCCAGAACCCTGCAACGTCTCTGGACTTTTGAAGGCCCCTGGAGGGGAGTCTTGCTCCCACCCCTCTCCATTGATGCCCTCCCAATCCTTTGAAGTGGACACGGGATTTTTTAAAATCGTACGTAAAATTCTACATGAATGTGGCTTTGGGATAACCAGATGGCCACCCCATTGACTGGCTTAAATGTGGACCATTCCATGGACAACCTCAGGGGCCCGTCGGTAACAGAACCTGCCACACACATCAGACAGCGCTTCCATGTCCCATCACAGAATGGCTTTCCGGTGCGTCCAGGGATTGGAGGCGCAGCCGCCAGGCCTGGCTGTCCCCCCTCCTTAGCCTTGTGCTTCACTGGCTTGTGGCGCCAGTGACTTCCAGAAGGAAAGCGTTTCAGAGACCATAGGTCTTCCCTCCACCTACAGACGCAGAGTGGCCCCCGCTTTACGTGGGTACGGGCAGGACCGTGTACTTGGGGTGCCGATCCCGCTGTGGCTCCTGCTGTCCCCAGGCGGCCCCCCTGTCCCGGTGCAGACGCATGAGTCAACAGCCTTCCCGCACGGTAATTACCGTAGTTAAATGCTGCACTGGGGGTGCTTTGGGAACGCAGAGGAGGAGTGAATAATTGTAATTTCTGTGTGATAATGATGATAAGCCCTGCGTACGTGTGTGGGGCTCTGCGTCAGGTTTGATCTCCACCAGGAGAGCTCAGGCTCAGGGAGGTAGAGCCCCGCAATCTCCACGGAGCTGCTGACTGCCGTGGGATGTGCGTCCATCACTCTCACTGGACCCCGGAGAAAACCGCAGTCAGCGATGGCTTGCCCCGAGAGGGACGGTGGGTGCAGCAGCTCCCGCCTGAGGTCCTGCACCCCCACCCGCCCCCTAGCAGGCAGATACTGTCTAGTTCCATTTCCCAGCTTTGAAACAGTGAAGTAAGTGGGCTCCCTCAGGCCACACAGCTGCTGGATGGTGAGGTCAAGGTTTGAGCATGCTTCATCCTGATTTTGGAGCCTGGACCCTTGGCCGTGGAGCAGCCTGGGTCTAAACAGACAGGTTCCCTTGGGGAGCTCACATCTGAGAGAAGGGGGCAGAAAACAAGGCCACATGAATAAAATGGTGTGGAGTAGCGGTAAATGCCTGGGGTGAGGAAGGTGGAGGGGGTTTCTGTACTTGAGGGGTGTGGGTGCTCAGCTCAGGAACGGCCCCCTGAGGGAGGCACATCGGGAGTGAAGAACATGGAGAAGCCAGCTGGGTGCAGGTCTGGAGGTAGAACGTGCCGGGCAGAGGGCACAGCAAGTGCAAAGGGTCTGGGGTGGGGAAACCTGCAGGCCAGCAAGGCTGGAGCGCAGGGAGCTCTGGGAGGGGTGTGGCTTTGCACACCATGGAGAGGGGCACTTCCTTTTATGTGTATGTTGCTTTTAATCAGAGGGGTGTCTGGAGAAACCCAGCTTCCCAGGTTGGAGATGCTTCCAGGTGCCAGAATTCTGCAAGTGGCTGGAAGCGGTTCTTGGTGAGCTATTGCTGAGGTCTGAGGGGTGTCCTGGTGACGTCCAACCTGGGTGTCCAGGCACTGCAGGCCCCGTAAGGGCAGGGAAGGTGTCCAGCTCCACTGGTGACGCATGATAGTGCCCCCTGGCTGCTCCTCTGGACCCGGCATTAGCTTCCTGTGCAGCCCAGGGAGGGCCGAGCCCCCCACCTATGGGCTTGGGGAGCGCTGCAGGGGGAAGGCTTCTGGGGCCCCTCGGATCGGGGTGTAATCTGCCTGCAGGCACCTCCCGTCCATGAGAGGAAGGTCGTGATCACTTCATTTGTGCTGATTCGTGGGTAGTCTAATAATAGGCAGGGTGATTTAAGAGTCAAGATTCTTGGGGGTTACAGTTTAGGCCTCTTCCTCCCCCCTGCCCCCTGTCCGCCCCTCCAGGAAGTCCAGGTCATTCATAGACCCATAGATCCCTAGAGCCAGCAGAAACCTTGGTGGTCCAAGCCACCTTTATTTGAAGAGACTGAGGCAGCAGGGCAGGGGCTCACCTAAGGTCTCACACCCGGTCATCTCTCAGCAGAGCCAGAGAGACCCAGTTACATTTGTGCCCCAGCCATTTTCACCTGAGCACAACAGGCCACCCCTCAGGCAGTGTTGGAGAGCAGGGGGCTGCTCTTAGCCTCCTGTTCGGGTTGCTATCAGTGTCACAGCCCCTAGCACAGCCCCGCACGCTGTGAGTGGTCAGCAGTCAGAGCCCTGGCCTCTGCTATTGGTCATCAGTAGAACTTGTTGCTCCTTGGCTTAAGCAAACCCAATACGTAGCAAACTGACATGTTCTCCAAGTTCCCGGCAATGCAGAGATGGCACTGCCCAAGGCCCGCCAACGCCCAGCGTGCAGCCAGGCCGGGGCCTGCGTGTGCGTTCTCACACCTGGCCTCAGATATCGCAGTGGGCACACATCAGGGCTACAAAACCCCGGGGGTTTTGGACAGATGAGATCAGTGCTGAAGCCAGCTCAGCCCCGGGACGGCTTGGACTCTGCCCTACTCTGTTACTGGGGAGGGGGCCACCCAGAGAGGCTTTGGCCCAGCCTGTTGTCCTGTGTCCTGGGCAGGCCTCCTCTCTCTCTGGGGAGTTGTCCTAAACCCACATTCGGGGTCCAGATGGTCAGTGCCTGGAGCCGGTGTGTGCAGAGCCCCTGGGGAGAGCTGACCCCATTGGAGGGCCGCTTAGCTCTCACCAAACACAGCCACTTGGGGATATGGGCAGAGTTTTCCCAGGTAGTCATGGTTTTTAAGGAAAGAGAAGTAATGTTGGCAGCTAATTTCGGCCCTGCACGTGTATCTGTGGACTGGGCTGCGGCACTGAGCCCTGGGTGCACCCACAGGGGGCACGCAGCAAGGGCCGCCTAGTGGACACCAGGCTCGGGAAGCGTGGGAGCCGGAGGGAAGGCACACGTGCTGGTCGTAGGCCTTACGCTTGGGTCCTGCATTCTCCTACCGCAGGGAGGCCAGGTCCAGGTCCTGGCTGCACGGGAGGGAGGCACATCTGACACACAGGTCCTTGGCCACGACCCTCTGGATCTGCCCCAGCAAGTGGCCTCGCGGTGGGCGGCTGGGCGGTCATCCCATGTCACTGCTGGGGAAGGGGGTCAGGGCTCCCATTTGCGGGTCTGGGCATCCCACCAACATCTGTCTCCCCAGTGGCTGAGTTGCAGGGCACTTGCCCATGTCTAATTTGGGGACACAGTGATGGATGAGTCTGATGCCTGCCCCCAGGATTGGGTGACAGAACCACTCCGTCCCCTTGCCAGTCGTGGAGCTGCTTTGGGGAAGGTCCTGGCCTCCTGTGAGAGGAAGGCCACTTGGTGTGAGAGAGAAGACTGCAGGCTGCTCAACCCAGCCATTGTGTGTCCCTTCCTGCTCCTCGTGCATTGGTGGCCCCTGAGAAGCAAGCAGGGGCCCTGCATCTCCTGGGATGGGGTGACCCCATACGGCCATCTGCGGGTGGAGCCAGGCCTTGGGCAGGGGTCGGCTCACCTCTGACCTCACGCCCTGGTGGCCCTGCCTGGCTCCCTCACCCTGTCCACTCCCTTCATCCCCTCCACATGCAACGGGAGTGTCTGTGTGTGATATTATTTGTTTTTATTTCCGTAATCCCTTTATTGTTTGCACAACTGCTGTCAGACTGTTGCCTGAAAGTATCACAGGATAATTGCAGAACGCCTGCATAAGTAATTTCTTATGAAATCGGGCCTTGTCTGCATGTAAAATTGTTTTTCGTTGCTGCATCCATGGACTTCATTATATGGAGACTGGTTACCCGGCTCGTACCTTCCCCGCAGGCCAGTGAGACGGGTGGGCCTGCAGCTGGGAAATAATAAAATACTATCGTGATTCTCTTTTGCCCCTGTGACATTTGGCCCTGTGACATTTCGGGACGGTGACAGTCATCCGAGGTGGTCAGAAATAGCCCAGCCCTGGCAGGCGGGGCGGCGCTGGGCGACGCGGGGCCTCGGGGCCTGGTGTCCGGTGGCGGGGAGGCCGCTGGCAAAGCCCGCCCGTGCCGTTCGCTCCTTCCGACCACGTTTCTGTGCTATTAATGGTGTGTGGTGGTAGAAGCAGTGTGTTTTATTCTCCAGCCCAACCCTGCTGTTATCAAAGTAACTTCCAGCTTATTAGCGACAAAGGAGTCTTCTCCTGTCTGCGGCCCTGTTGGCCAGGGCTTCCTGAATTAAGCTGCTGCTTCCTGTCCTTTATATGCATGGCCACATCTGGGCAGCCTGCGCACAGCCCCGCCGCTTAATAACAATCGCCTTCCCTCAGTCTCTGTTGATTGTTTCTAATTCACTCTGACAGATAGTCCCTGACAACTCGCCGGCTTTCCCTCCCTCCGTGACCTGAAGTTACTCACAGCACTTATATAGTCTGTCATTTTTAATATTTGATTTCATTTTAAGTTATGTGTTTTACCGAGAAGATGAAACCAAAAAAAAGGGGACTTGTAATGGAACATAAATTTAACCCTTCTTGCCATCCGGCTCCAGCCTCAGCAACTCTGCCCCATGTCCTGGTGACAATTTCTCCTTCCTGGTGATTGTGTGGTTTCTCTGTCTCTGTCTGTCTTTCTTTTTTTCCTTCCCTCCCTTCCTCCTCCCCTCCCTCCCTCTTTTCGTTCTTTCTTTCATTTCTGGAAACACAAGCTTTATGCCCTACCCCTCCCCTTTCACGGCACCTGATAGTTTCTGGACCTAATGATGGTTCTTTCTGCTTTACCACCAGGTTGTAATGGAAAGGCCTTTGGGGGGTTTTATCCTTGAGGGGGTAGCTCAGCGGGCGGCCCAGGGAAGTTTACTGAGCAGCTTTAACTATGGTGTCAAACCCTGAATTTGGTCTCTGTCTGTGCGGGCGGGTGGGGCAGAGAAGTGCCGCCTCCCCCGGGGCCTGTGCTGGGCACCCGAGGGGGCCTCCCACAGGCAGGCGGCGGGGCTCAGGCTGACACCCATTTCCTCTGCCCCGTCTCTCTGCACCTGCTCCAGCCAGCGCCTGCGGGCGGGCGCCCCACATCACTTCAGGGTCCACTCCGCCATGACTTTGCCTTTGTTGCCGCTAGACAAAGGCTCCTGTGTCCCTCTTGGCCCTTCAGGGGTGGAGAGCTGCAAGGCTGTGCATTAGGTCAGCTTTGCAAATAGACACCACAACTAAGAGGCGCGTTAAGCCAGGGCGCCTCGCTGCGGCTACCCGCCCGTGGCCGTCTGTCTGTCTGTCCATCTGGCACAGTGCAGCGTGGTGAGGCTGCACAAGTGCAGCAAGACAGGTCTGGGTAAAATCTCAGTTAAAAAAAATTCACTTCACCGTTGCCTGTGGCCTGGTCTCCATGTAAAAGAAGTTCATCCCAAGTGTGTGAGCTGTCACTCCCAGGTCCCCGTGCTGCAGTGCTCTGGGCTAGTGTTCCTGTGACTCCTGTAGCCACAGCTGTGCCTGGAGCAGAGCTGGGCAGTCCTAGAGACCGAGGCAGGTGGGTTTCCCAGCACGCAGCGGGAGATGAGAACCCCCCAGCACCCTCTTGTAAAGGCAGTCTGCTGGGCCCGTGCCACACAGGCCAGGCCCGCCGGGGGTTAAGGCTGCACCCACTGCCCACAGCTAGCACTCTTGCTGCTGGTCTGCTGCTCCTGGGTGGGCCACACAGCTACTCCCATGATGACCCTTTTCTTCTCCAAGCCTAACCCATCTAGAACCTGGCTTCTCCCAGGTTCTCTGGGCACTGTGGGTAAACTGAGGGAGCAGCTGCTATGTACAAGGGACTTCTTTCCGTTCTTTGGTGCCCGTGCCCCAGCATGGTTTGCCTTCCCTTCTTCAGAAAGGGGTGAAAAGGAAGGAACGGCTGTCTGTTTCATTGGTTTTGCAGTGCTGCTTATGTGCTTTGAAAATACTGTCCTTTCTGAGGCTAATTACAACAGGAAAGGAAGATGATGCACAAAAAGTAAAGTGGGCACAAACCTTTTAACTTGATATGGAAAATAAAGGAATGTGTGCACAAAGCTGCTTTTTTCTTTCACTGACCCAGATGGTCTCTATGAGCAAGGTAACGGGCCAGGGGTAAGCAGAGCATCTTGTTTTTCCTTCCATATCTTCCAATATTTGTAACCTTCCAGAGGAGACCAGGGAGTGTGCACGAACACTTGTGTACATTTGTGTGTCATGTGTGTGAGAGAGAGACATGATGTCAGGAGTTGCTGGCAGTCACCTTGGTTCTTCGGGTCTGGGATGATGTTCACACCTGCCCCAGCTCGGGCTGAGGGGACCCCGTGCCATGAAGGACAGGCAAGGCCCAGGGCCACCGTGCCCATCTGCCATTGCAGAGAGGGCCGAACAGGGTTCTAAAGAAGGCTCTGTATATGAGGTTTAACCTCCAGCCGAGGCCACATTATGCTTTTATCCCCCTCCAAATGGAGTGTTGGGCTGTTATGGCATCTTGTTTCAGAGTCAGAGAGCAATTGGGGATTGAAGTCAACTGAAGACTTTGATCTGGGTTCTGTGTCACAAGTGCCCACCTCTTACCTGGCGAGTTGCCGCCAGCCCCGGCATCGCAGGCTGATGGTTGGAGGAGATGATTTCCCACCCTGCCCCCCAGTTTCCAGATTGTGCATGGAGAGAGCACGGGGAGTAGGTGGGTTCAGTAAGAGTGTAGGCTTGGAAGGCCCTCCATGGTGCTGCTTTCCCAGGGCCACCCCTCCACATGGCCCGGGGCCTGTCCCCAGGAATTCCCAGTCACCGTGTCTGGAGCGGCGTGCTTGTGGGGAGGTGAGGCATCGGGGTCTTACGTGTGTGCGTCCCGCTCGTCTGTCCTGCCACCTGCGTGCTGAGCGGTACACGTACAGGGGGCACAGAGAGAACGGGGCAGAGCCACCTCAGGGGGTGAAGTGGAGAGCGTGCGTCACTCCTGACGGACAGGTCAGTTAGTAAGACAGTGAGAGTCTGGAGTGAACCGATGGTGAGGAGCTTGTAACTGCTGTGTACGTGCTCCCTGGTCAGCACTGTGCATCCTTTTAAGAAACGCAACGCTGGACTCGTTTGTGGCCCGGGGAGAGCCCCACGGAGGGCGGGTGTTGGAGGCAGACCTTGGGGACCAGGAAGATGTTCATAAACAGACGAGGAGAAGGCAACAGGGAAGGTGCTAGCAGGAATTTTCCAGATGCATTTGCAGGTGGGGGGGCGTGCGTGTGCCCTGAGGTGGCCAATCCGAGCAGAGGCAATGGGGGGGCGGGGCACTGGAAAAACGGGGTGGGACTGATGTTGGGAGGCAAAAGAGCTCTGTTTTGTTAGAACTTGGGCTCTGAGTGGGTGTGAGCGGGGGCATGGTCAGTGCGGGACGCTGAGAGGGCGGCAGCCAGGTTAGAGCATCTGCGACTGATGAGTCTCTCCGGGAACGGGCGTCCAGGGACTGCGCACTCGTGTTGAACCCGGCAGTGGGAGTGGGAGTGGGGAGAAAGCACACCCATCAGCCCATTGCCCTTCTCCTGCGTGGGGCTCAGAGTGACCCAGAAAGAGGTAAAGCAGAGACAGTGCTAGGTTTGGGGTGTCCAGCTGTCCACACTCTCAGGCCCTGGCTACGGACTAGACACACCAAGTTGGCTTTTAAAAATATAATAAAAAAGGGATTGCTCTTTAAAAAAAAAAAAACCCCAAACCCAACATACTTATATTGCTCAGGGCCCTACCCATTTTTCTTTTCATACACATACAAAAGGCGCTCTTTGGGTTACCAAGGGGTGTGTGCCAATGCCAAGAGCAGGCGAGAACAATGGAACAGTTAGCAGATTCATCAGTTCTTCTGCTGATACTTCATTTCCAAGAGCAAAATGTTAGTTTGTTCAACTCTCCTCTTTAGGCCTTGATCACAGTGTGAGAGTGTTCGCTAAGCTTAGCTTCCTGGTCAGAGGGTCAAGACCCATGGCTTTTAAACATGCCTATGTGAAATCCAAACATTCATGGCCACTTGTGATCTTGAAATCAAGGCACAACTTATGAAACGAACACGTAATTATCTTGTTTATTCAGGGTATAAATAGAGTTCATGCATTTAAAAATTTTTCTTCCTGATAAGGAGTTCACCCAGCATTTGGTCTTCAGATAGTCTCTCTTTGCCTGCCTCCCGCCCTCCCTCCCTTTCATTCGTTCTCTTCCTAGTTTCTGTCTATTGTCTCCGCCCCCTTTTCTCTCCTTTAAAAGGGGAGAGACCTGCTGGAGCTTCCGTGGCTGCCCCTGGAAGAGGCAGGACGAGCCTGGGATCTCTCTCAGAGCACGTCTGAGTTCCCCTAGCTTTGGCAGAGCGGGCGATGGCTGCCAGTGGCCTGGTGAGCTCACATACATCCTGAGCAGTTCCACAAATCCCGGGAAGGGCTGTGAAGCCTGCACCTTCTCTGCCAGTCCCGCTGGGGACCAGGGCCAGCAGAGCCAGGCCTCCCGTGGGTGAGACCCTTCAGGCCCTTGGAGGCAGCTCCCTCTACACCAGCCACTTCTGTCACTCGCATACCGCCTTTTGGGTATTGTTACCAGATCACACCTGCCTGTAGACTTGATAAATATGTATTTTTTAAGACGACACACTTCTTTTCATTAAATATTATATTTACCTTTCTTTTAAGTAATAATATCTAAGAAATCTCTGCTTTGGTGTGCCGGTTATGTATATTTTCCCGTGAAATACTAAAATACTATAAGAATTAATTTTCTTTAAAAGGAGCTTATTGTGTGTCGCCTCCACTCATCTGGTGTTTGAGTGGTCTGCACACAGGCCTTTGGGAGTCAGCGTGAACGTTCGGAGAGTTTGTGAGCGCTCAGCGTCAGGCTCTTAGGACCTCGCGCACGTGGCCCCATGGAGCCACCTCTCCTGAGGAAGTGCCTCCTCACCCCCAGCCCAGCGCGGTCTCCACTGGTCCCATAGCCCCGCCCTCAGAATCCCTGATTGTCACTTCATCATGTGCTGCTCTGGTCACATGTGATGACGCTGTGAGCCGCTGCCAGGCCAGGTGTGCTGACTCTGTCACTTTCCGTCTAGATGGCAAGGTTCCCGAGAGGAGGCTCCATACTCATCTGTGTTATAAAGTGCCTGATCTATCGAGCCAGCTGTCTGTCTGTCAGTCTGTGTCTGTCCACCCATCCACCTACCCACTCACCTGTCCTGCTGTCTGTCTGTCTCCCTCCTTTCTTTCCTCCTTCCCTCCCTCCCTCCCTCCCCTTCTATTTCCTTCCTTCCTTCCTTCCTTCCTTCCTTCCTTCCTTCCTTCCTTCCTTTCTTCCTTCCTGCCTGCTTTCCTTCCTTCCTTCTTTCTATCATCTATGTACTTAGGTGTGATCAAACAGTATGGTGAATGTTTAAATTTAAAAAATTATTACATAAAATACACATTGCCATTAATCCCCTCAAAACACTCCCCCTCACTTCGAACACACTCATCCCATCGTTCCTGCCACTTTCTGAAGCAGTTCTGGGAGTCCTCTTTTCATGAGCGTCTTTAGTTGTGCTGTCGTGGCTGCCTCGATGTCCTGAATCGATTCAAAACATTTACCTTTCAAGGTCATTTTGACTTTGGGGAAGAGCCAGAAGTCACATGGTGCCAGATCCAGTGAATAAGGTGGATGAGAACACACCATAATGTTTTTATTTGACAGAAATTGCCATATAACAGAAGTGATATGTGACACGGGGTGTTTCCATTATGACCACAAAATACGGTGAATGCTACTGCCAAGTGCCATCCAACAGAAAGGCAGGGATCTTCAATACGGGAAGTGGAGCATCGAACCTTAGTAACAGTGTGTGACCAGTTTCAACTTGTCCAGTGCAGTCAGTCGGGTGTGAGCTGCGGTTGAGAGAAGGTGTGTTTTAAAGTGTGCCGTAAATCATGGATCACAAACAACACATTAACATGAATGGGCAAAGAGTTTCATCCTCCATCATGACAACGCTCCGTGTCACACATCACTTTTGGTACATGGCAATTTCTGTCAAACAAAATTATTACTGTGTGTCCTCATCCCACTTATTCACTGGATCTGGCATCATGTGACTTCTGGGTCCTCCCCAAAGCCAAAATGATTCAGGACATCGAGGCAGCCATGACAGCGCAACTAAAAACACTCACGAAAGAGGACTCCCAGAACTGCTTCAGACAGTGGCAGGAACTATGGGATACGTGTCTTCAAACACTGAGGGGAGTATTTTGAGGGGGGTTAATGGCAATGTGTTTTTTACTGTAATAAAATTTTTTAAATTTAAACACTCGCTGTATTTTTTGATCACACCTCATATGTATCTATCACTTATGTATCTACCTATCATCTCTTTCTAATGTGTGTGTATATATATACATATGTATATATCTGTCTATAATCTATGTATGCATGTATCTATCGTCTCTATCTATATATCACATATGTATGTATGTGTCTGTCGATATTATGTATTTTCTCTCCCTCCTTTTCATCTTTCTTTAATCCTACTTGATGAGCCAGGCACTGTCTCAGACCCTGGGAATATAGCAGAGAACAAAATAAAGTCCTTGCCCTCGTGTATCTGGTATTCTAGTTGGAGGAGGCAGGCAATAAACAGTTAAACAAATAGATGAAGACACCGGAAAACTGTCTGCAGGGACGTACGCCACGCAGAGTATTAAAGTAGGGAATGAAGCAAAGACAGCAGGCCTGGCTGAGACTGAGAGATCCGGGAAGGCCCCTCTGGGGAGGTGACACTGAGGCTGAGCCCTGCGAGGATGGGGCCGCCCCTGGACAGTGGGCACCGCTTGAGGAGAAGCCCTAAGTCTTCGTGGTGCAGAAGGAAAATCCAGACAGAAGAATGAAAATTTGACTCCAACGTTGACAAGGATAAGTTTCTCCAATTCTCACTTCCTAGGGGCTACACCCCCTTGTCCATGTTAGAAAGTGTGAGCCCTCACCCCTCAAAACCCCCAGGTCTAATCCTTTTTGCTGGGGAGTTGGAGGCAGGGCTGTGTCGCCCCCCTGCAGGGTCGCAGGGCTGAAGGGGAGCACACCGTGAGCAGGCTCCCGCTGACATGCTAATATTTCATTTTAATCTTGAGTGCCAGGTTACTTTTCAAATGAAGTGTCTCAGGCGAGGCTCTAACTTACATGAAATAAAAGAGTTTAATGCTAATTAAATATCATCTGACTACTGAAGCCATATTTATTGATGGTCTAAAAGAACAGCACCAAGGTGGATGGCCTGGAACGTGCCTTCGCCAGGAATGCACCGTCCAGTCGTGGGGCCCTTCTGCAGTCTGTCCCACGCACGCCCTGTATGGCAAGCGCCAGGGCATGTGGGGGTCGGAGCCTGGAGTGGCCCCTGGAGCTCTCTGTCCGGTGGGCAGACGAGTCCTTTAAGGTGTATTTGATTCAGGAGGTCTGGGCTACAGCCCCGGGAGGTGCTTGGGGACTGTGCCCTGCGTGGTGGGTGGTTAGTCTGCAATTGCCCGGGGTGAGTGCTCTCTGACCTGGCCCTGGCACTGCTCCCATGGGGAGGAGTCTCCCATGTTCCTGCTCTCCCTTCCCACCTCCATCTGTCCTTCCTCCCTTGTCCCTGTCCTTCCTACGGCGCCCTCTTGTCCAGCGTTGTCGTCGGCTCTCCCCAGGCTGGAAACGGGGCTTGCTTATGGGCGTCGAAGTCTTCACACACGGTCTGACCCTCCATCTTCCACCAGCTGCCTGGTCTCGGTTGTCTCAGCTTCATGCCTGGGCTCCTGACCTAGACGTGAAGAGACTCAAAGGCAGAGTCTCTGTCCCACTCTCCTACATCTGGACCTCCTGAGTGGTCCATTCTTCTCTGATGGCGGGGGTGGGGGGTAGGGGGGTGTGGGGAGCGGATTTCCTGACCGTCCACAGGGAGGGAGCTGCCTGGCTCCAGCAGCCAGGCTTGGTGGAGCTTGGAGGGTGAGGTCTGGAGCATGAAGTGCTGTCCTTCCTGTCCACTGGCCAGCTGTCCTTTGGGGAAGCTCCTCTCACCATGGGCCCTTTTCCTCTGTGCAGCAGCCTCCAAATGGCGTAGACCGAGGCTGCAAAACTCTAATGCCGCAGTGACCAGCTGGAGAATGGGTGCCCTGGGGGTGGCCCTGGGAGTGTGGTTCTGGTGCTGCTAGACCTTTGGCTTTTTCGAGAGAAATCAGAAATCTGGATTTCGTGTGGACCTCAGCCAGTTCCTGCAAGTTGACAACGCTTACATGGTTTTCTTAAACTGCCATGTGTGCCAAACTGAGCCTGTGTGTTGGTGGAGTTGGGCACCAGCTCTGGGGGGAGCCCGCTGGGGAGGAGGCAGTGGGTCCAGGGGAGTGCCCGTGAGGCTGCGTCCTGAGCACCTCCTTTCCTGAAGGGCAGTGCCATGCAGGGGTCGGAGGACTCAAAACCCACCCTGCACCAGTGGGTCAGGACGTGGTGCTCGGGCCTCAGAAAAACTCACTGTTGCGTTTCAGCTGTCTGTATTAGCATCTGCACTTTCTAAATGAGCTGCCCGATGAAGTCACTTGAGCAAACTTCCTGTGAAGGGCGACCCACTCCTGTCCTTCCGCCGGTCCCCACAGACGGCCCCACACCTTACTGGCCGCCACTGTGTCCCTGCCGCTGCTCCTGGCGGCCACGAGACGCCCCTGGATGTGATCCGTAATGGGTTCACTAGTGTGTCACTGCCTTGTTGCTATGCATTGTTACCAGTTTCAGCTTCAAGGGCACAAGGTTAAATCGTCAGTGGAATTTTCACAGAGTTTAAGTAGGATTAAGATTGTTAGAAATATGTCCAAATGGTGGGAACATGCATTTAGTTTGAAGATGTTATTTTTGCCCACTAGAGGATTTGATCAGTTACGTATAAATTGAAGACTTGTCTGATTTTCAGAATGGGAGCGGGGGGCTCTTATATTTGCAAACTGAACATGAATGCACTGGATGTAGCCAGTCCAACTGAAGCTGCATCCGCTGAGTCGGATCGGCCTGTGCCTGCAGCCCCAGCCCTTGCTGTCGCGGTCCCAGGGTGCGTCTTTGACTACTGTGGCTTTGAGCTGGTCCATACACATTGTAAAGGAAGAGGGGAAATTCTCCCACAAATTACAAAGGGATGAGTTACGGTATCATTTCTCCCGGAACCATAAGATAAGCAGGCTCCCCTGTGAAAGTGTGTATGTGTGTAATCGAATGTTATTTACCTAGATCCCTTCTGTAATTCTTCAGCAATTTTTTTTAGGAGGAAACCAATTCAGGAGTTTCTTCGGTGGCTGCAGTCAGAATCAAGTGGTTCCGCTTTTAGGTTAAGAGAAAAAAACAGTACTAGGCTGAGCTGCTATTATGGAAAGTTTGTAATTATTGGTATATAAGCTGGCTGAGGGCTTCAGCATGGAGCAGCCGGATAATTTAGCTCCTGGAGCCAATTCAAAAATCTATGTTGTGTCCACAGTGGGTTGGGGGCACAGCCCAGAGAGCACTTGTCAGAGCTGGCGACACACCTGTAGCACAGTGTTGGTGACGTGTACTTCGGGGTGCAGCGCGCCTGAAATCCTCTCATTATTGCCTCGAGGAGACAGATACTTCAAGCAGTCATCCATTTATCTGAGATTACCCGTTAAATTCGTTAAAAAACGACCGTGGCTTGTTCACTCAATTGGCTGGTAGGAAGGTTTCGTGTTCTTGAGTGACAGTGTGGCTTTGATTAGTGAAGGGCTGTACCTTTTAGGGGAGACCTTTCCTACCTTCATGTATGACTAGGGTTGAGTGGCGTCTGCTGGGGTGTTACTGTTTCCCCAACTATGATACCTGGTGTCATAAAGGCACATTTAGGGAATTCTGAGATAAAACTCCATCCAGGGCGTTTCTGTTCTTGGGGAAGCACTGCACCCTAAACATTTTGGGCTCAAGCCAACAGCTCTCCTGACCGCTACTGCAGGTGGGTGTGCTACGTCTAGATTGCTGGTGGGGCACTATTTTAGGAAACCTGTGTCTTACAGAATGTCACTTTTATGCACAACCCAGGCAAAAGAGGAAGGAAAACTAATTTAGCCAGCCAACGATAGTCTCTTGAATGGGGATTATGAAAAAATATTTACCAAAAAAAAAAAGAAAGCTTTAGATATGGCTTTTCAGTTAATCATTATTTCATCAATCGTCGATATCAGTACTTACTAGCAACCTGATACTGTAGCCAGTAGGTGAAACAGCTATTAAAAAGTGTAAAAAAATGATTAATCAGGTGGTGGTGGGGAGGTAATGCTCTCCCATTATTTAATGGTGAGTACATATTTTTGAAAGTGTTTGTTTTTAATAATCGACTGTAATATTAGTTTGCAAAAATGTAATTGCTTCTTAATTTTGCAGCTTCGCTTCTCTGTGCTGGGTAAAAAGGTAGTATATTTCTGTACTTATTGTTTGCAGCACTCCGTGTAAAAAATCACATTCATTTCAAGAAGCTGTTATGGTATTGATTCTGGTAAAGACTTCCATTAACTGACCAATCTAAATCTCATAAGTGATGTCAGGATAGTTATGCATTTGCTTGGTTCAAGTATTCGGCCATTATGTTGGAATGCAGGCGGTGTCTGAATATGGCTGTTAAATTATTTCTAAATACCGAACCAGATCAGCTTAACAGTTCTGCAGTTTGAGACTGACACAAAAATGACAATCTGCCACCTCTTTGTTTTTTAAATATTAACGTTGTATTGGGATAGTATTTTTGGAGTAAAAACCTGTGGCACGAGAGGATAAGTGACATAAACAAAGGCAGCTGGGCCTCATGAAATAATGGAACAATAAGGCCCTTGCAGCCGCTCTCATCACTCCAGTATGTTAATTAGCATTCTGTTGTGGCCGCAACACTGAAAACATGTAATCTGTATTGGTGTACAGTACAGCTGTGAACACACATTCTTTTTTGTGAGTCCCTGGAGTTAGCCTTGCCACTGGCATATGCGTTTGGGCCAAAAGTCAAGCCATCACCACTAAAATAGCACACTATGGCGGCAAAATGTCATTTGTCTTTTCTTATTTTTTCTCCCCTCCGTGCCACATGCTATTCAGTGATGTAATTCAGCATCAGTGCATCTGCTTCTGTGCTCTATTTTTGCAGGAGGGTGTGTGTGGGGGGGGCTGGTGGCTGAGATGCCAGCCAGCAGGAGGATTTCAAAGGCAAGTGGCCCCAAAAGGGTCAAATGAAAAATCGATTCTTTCTCTGGATTATTTGCCTAAAAAATTTTTTTTTAAATGTATAGATTCTTAAGTGTCATGGACCCACAACCTGGGGCTTGTTTCCCTGGGCGGGAGGGAAGGGCAGCTAATTTATAAGGAAAAAGGATCTCAGCAAACTTTACCCTTATTTACCATCTGTATTCTGAAGATGGGTCACAGTCCTTCATGCATGTAATACCCACCTGGGAGGGTTTGCTCTTCCGACTTCAGAGCTGAAGAAACTGAGGCTGAAGCATGGTCCTGCGATGGTCCAAATGGCAGGGCCATCTGACCTCTGTCTGTGGCTGGAGAGCGTGAAAACAGTGGGTGGTTTGAGGGACAGGGGTTAGCACCTGGGCAGGAGCAGTAACTGGGGCCTCTGGAGGCGGGACCCATAGAGGCCCCTCGTGTGTCATCTCGCTGCTCACGTGTGGCCAGTGGGAGCCACCGCTGGTACTGCCGGGACACGGCCCGGGTCCTTCCGGATGCCAGCTTTGCAGACAGGCAGAGAAGGCGGTTTCAGCCTTGTTGTCACAGGAGCTAACTAAGTGGCCAAAACCTGCTTGGATTTCTACCTGATAGAGTTTGGCTTGAAGAGTGAGAATGGTTCCACTTGGATTGTCCCCGTTCTCAAAATCATTCAGCTGTGTGTGTGTCTCTTTCCCAGTAGGGGACACTTACACACATACACACACACACACACTCACATCACACATGTACTCCTGTTCACATGCAGTACATATCCCTTTGCAAAATAATTTTTCAATCAAAATGGTCTTTTCTAGCATTTTAAATGTACTATAAATTCAGATAGGGACAATCCAGTTGATAAAACTTTTCTTACATTTCAGCTTAATTCTGTCCATCCCCCCACCATCTGATCTGATTATTCCAAAAGAGATTTTTAAAAAGCAAAAACAATAATAATAAAAAATGTCCCCTCCTGCCCTAAAGTAATGTTTGGACTCTGGGCAAAGTGTCTCGTCTCTTTCTGAAACGTGAGCATGAACCCTCAGCTCCAGATGTTTCCTTTAATCTGCCTCAAACCTGATTGAAAATTACACCGCACCCCACAAAGAAAACGTGGCATCTGGGTCACCGTGCTGATCCAGTTTGGTTCTGTTTTTGGACTATGGAGAAATCAGATTGTCCGGTGCCTGGTGACGTTAATGAGTGTGCACCTGAGAGCACCCAAGGTTAAAGGTTAATAGCACTTGCTTTTTTTACAAATTCCAGCAGAGCAGAACTCTCCCATTTGCCTGCCAGGGACTCTGAGACCCAGGCCCAGGCCCACGGCCTTCCCAGAGGGCTCGGTGGGTGTCTTTCCCTGGACTGGGCTGGGTGAAGGAGGGCAGGGCTGACACTAAGATTTTAGGTCTGTTGTTTCTCATTTCCTAGAAATTCACCCCCCACCCCCCTTGGTTAATGGCTCTTTAAATATTGAAATGCCTGGAAAAAACAAAACAAAACAAAATAAAATGTAGGCTGCTGAAGAGATAAGAACAACAACAACAAAAATGTTGGTATCTTTTAGAATTTGTCTTCCTAGTGGTAAAAGTATATAATTAATAGGAGAATTTTCCTCCAGATGTGGCTATACTATAATAGAGCCTTATAAATGCTACAGAAAGAAAAATTGCTGGGAACGAAGGCGCCCTGAATGAGAGCACACCTGGGTATGACAAAGATCGCATTTAAGGGACCGCTGTGCCATCACAACGCAGAGAAAGACCAAGGCTCGGGAGCAGCTGGAGAGAAAGCCGGGCAAATCTGCATGCAAATCGCAGCACATTGTTAACTTAATCAGATGCCGGGAAAAGATGTGCCAGCACCGGGGAGGACGCGTACGCGGAGGCAGAGGGCCTGAGTGCCTGGGCGCCCGCGCCTGCGGCCGGCTCAGCGCAGGGCGCAGCCAGGCCCCGCCCCCCACCCGCCTGCGGTCATTGATCACAAAACGGGAGATTCGCTCTTGGAAAAGAGAAACGAGGGAGTATATTTCAATTGAAAGGAAGCTTTATTTTTTTTTATGGTGATAAAGGTGTGGGTATTATTTCGGCTGACTCCATAACTCCAATTAAATAATATTTCTGCTTTAATATCTGGGTGCATGAAGATAAATACTGCCCCAGAGTGTATAAAGAAAGAGATTTTTTTCATTAACAAAAAAAGAGTAGCTCGCTATAGATTGAAGTGCTGCGTATAAATTGTACCTTAAGAAGTGGAAGACACCTGTTATTTATATTTTACATTAATATTAATGGAAATATGTATTTTAAATCTCCATCTTTTCCTCGAGCACCATAAAAAATTAAAAGTAATACTATTTAATCACCCACAGCTTAATAGTGCCTTAGTTGTTTACTGCCATCGTACTAATTGCTCTGTACTAATGTGTTTTTCTGTGATATCCAGTAGTGCTAAGAGAACAGAGATGCATAACCAATTAAATATAGCGTTTTCATGTTAAAAATATACGTGGCGAGGCTAGAAAAGGAACAGAAGCCACCCTTTCGAGAGGCGCGTTGGCACCGTCTCGATGCCCAGCAGAAGGTGCCGGCACGGCCTCTTTTGCGCAAAGACAAAGGGGGTAATTTTTTTGGCAAGAAAACAAACCCAAGGAAAACACAACAAACGGAGAGTTTCCTTTTTCCCCCCTCCTGCAACTCTTGGGCTGTTTCTGTGCGCTCGCCTCCAGCGAAGGGGAGGGGGATCTCAGAGGGAGCAAGGGGGTCGGCCCCAGGTCGTGCTGTCCTCGGTTCCAGCAGAGCAGCAGGCAGTGCGCCCCGGATGGGGACGGTGGGCAGTGAGACCTAATAATCACCAAGGGCGGGGAGCAACAAAGGAATGCAGGACGCAGCGCGCCTAGGCCCGGGGCCTTGGATGGCCACATCCCTGTTGGTGGACAGCAGCCGGCCGCCCAGCAGCCCGCCGCCTGCGTTCGTTGGCTGCACGCCCGGTGTGGCTGCGGGCCGCCGGCCGCCAAGCTGCCCCCGCCAGCCAGCCGGCCTGGCCCGCCGCGCGGCCGCATTTCACCTTGCGGAGGAGAGATAATGAGATCAATTAGAGGCGCCGTCACCGCGCGAGACAGCTGCTGGCGCATAGTCATCAGCGCGGGGCGGGGCGCGGGGCACCCAGCGCGCAGCGGTGCCCAGGCTCTGGGGCTCTAGCCCAGCGGTGGCCTGCGCCCACCTTGCATCCTTTGCCAGGGAGCTCATCCATTAGGTACACTGTCAGCCCAGGCTGGGGAGGGTCCTTGCACCTGCGCGCTTGTGCACCTAGGTAGGTGGGTGCCCACGTGGGAGTGCTGGAGTGAGTGTGCCCTGAATGTGTATCTGAGGGGACAGGCTCAGTGCCTTGCGTGACTCCGGCACCCCTCCAGTCTCCGGAAATGGCAAGAATCCTGGCTGGTTTTTGTTTTGGCTCCTCTTTCAGAACTGCTGCTTGTGGTCTTTGGTGCCCCACTGGCTCCTGTGGCTGCATCTGGGCCAGAAGGAAAGACCCTGCAGTCTAAGGTGCACCTCTGCCTCCAACCTTGATGTGGCCTTGAAGGACGCATTTGACCTTGCTGTGACTTGATCTCCTTGAGAGCACCTGAGAATGCCTGTCCTGCCTCCGCTGTGCTGGGGTGGGTGGGCCACAGGTGGTGGCTTCTGAAAAAGGACAGAGCAGTGCTGTTCCCACCCTGACACCCCTCCTGGTGTCCTGTGTCTTCTGACACTCCCTCTGACACTGGACCCTGAGTTGGGACAGTTTGGCTCCTCTGAGATGGCGGGAAGCTCCTGGCCACTCTTGGAGCTTCCTCTCTAGATCCAGATCCATCCCCGAGGTCTGTGCCCTCTGCACCATACATTGCCCCGCCTGGGTCCCTTCTGTTCTCAGTGAGCAGCAAACGAAGTGAGGGGGAGGCAGGGACAGCTGAGTGGGGCGCCCACTGACCGGCTTTCTTATGCAAGAAAAGAAGAACCTCTCTGGTGCCTGGGCAAAGGGTCTGAATGGCTTGTCCCAATTTGGGACCTCCCAGCGGCAGAGTTACTGTTCAGAAGGTGTTTGCTCCAATCTCCCGGCGTCCTGCGGGTCTGCCTGTGCCAGAGGGATGTGGGTTTGGGCCTTGTGTGAAGGATCCCAGAAGAGCAGGGCACGGCTCTGGACTTCTGAGCCCTGGGAGTGCGGGGTGTGGGGAGGAGGCAGTGACTCCAGCCCCTCAAATGTCTGGCTTGTGGGGAGAACCTGTTGGAAATGATGTATGTACACCTGTAAATGTGATTTGAGATAGGAAGGCTGTTGCTTTCATTTTTCTTGCCCAAACATGAGATATTTTGAAGTTTGTGTGTGCTCTTGACTGGAGCTTACACAACACTATCGTGGAAAGCTAGGAATGCAATGTCCCCACCCCTCCTTTGTCTAGCTGGCCATGAGTCTACCTAGTAGGTGTCCCCTGTGTAGGGAGCCAGGTCTAGAGGAAAAGCCAGCTCGAGCTGTGCTGGGTGGTGGCATCACGGTGATGGGGGACTGGATTCCGTGCGAGACAGTGATGCCCCGAGTCTGACAAAAGGGATTCCTGCCTTAGTCTCCTCCCTGGAACCCTCTGCAGCCCGAGCGGGTCGTGGGGATACTTTAACGAGGTGACTTGGTAAGAACTTTCTGTTGAGTTGATGCTTGTTGAAATGAAATGGGAGCAGGATGGAGCAGGGTTGACATTGCCAGAGGGTGTAAGATCTGGAAACGGGGAAGCGTGGTTTTGGGGTGAGGGCTGGAAGATGGGAGGAAGGGTGGGGGCTGGGTGGGGTGAAGGAAGGGACGGATGCTCTCTGGTGGCTGTGGTGATGGCAGCGGCTTCAGCAGACACTGCAGGGGGCAGGGAGCATGAAATGCGACCCAGTCCCACCTTAACCAGCCAGCGTGCAGGTCTGGTGTTGACTCAGTAACAGCTCTCCGCTCCGTGCCAGGCTCTGTGCTAAGCACCCCTCGCATCTGCCTGATTTCATCGTCACGGCAGCCCCGAGGAAGGACTTTGGAGGTGACCTGCAGGGTCCCCGAGCTGGTTGGTGGTGGAGTGGGGCCTTCAGACTGTGCCCCGACACCACGGAGAACGTGCCACGCCTGTGCCTCCTGCATCAGCACCCTCAGAGTGGCTGTGCGAAGACCCCAGCAGTGGAAGTAAACAAAACGTGGCTCCAGGTGTGAGGGCATTCTTCGGGGAGGCCTTTCCCGAAAACACACTTTTCTTGCCGGCAGTCAGCCTTCTGTCCTGTCTTTATGTGGCCCAATTAGGCACTTGCACCCCTAATTAGCCAGCCAGAGGCACTCCTTGTTGCCTGCATAAAAATTCACACGTGGGCTTGAATGTTGGCAGGAAACATCACATCGGAGGTGCCGAGTAAGCTGGAGGTGGGCCCGTCCTGTGAAGTGTGGTCTGGACAACATTACTGCCCCAGCCAGGCCTGGCCACCCCCGAAGAACCCACTGCCTGGGTCCAGGAAGCTTGGAGGCCAAGTGAGTCTGAGTTATGAGTGGCCAAAAAGAGGTGAGATCGCAGAGTCCTAAATACTAATGTCTTCAGCACTCTGGAATTCAGAAGTGACTCAGCTGATGTGTGTCGGACTGCAGGCGAGCTCGGCCGTGCCCTCAGACCGGGGGTGCCGTGCCCTAGGTTGTCTCACCTTAGGGCACTGAGCCTCTCCGGGCCTGGTGTCCTTTGGAGGTGCCGCTTGCTGAGGGTGGGTGTGAGCCATTTTCTAGAAAGTTCCTGCCTGGCTGCTTATCAGCAGGGACCACCCTGTACCCACCCAGGTGCTCAGTACGTGTTTCTGTGCACCCAGCATGCATCAGGGCCCAAAGCGAGCCCGCTTCTCCTGATGAGACCAGGGCTGCTTGGCACCACCGGCTGAGTGCCAGGCACTGTGCTCCGGGCTGGGTGCCAGGCGAGGGCCTGTTTCAGTTCTGGGCAGGGGGGGGGGCTGCGGGAAAGAGCCTGCACAGCCAGCAGGTACAGAGCAGGGGCAAGGAGGGCAGTGTGATGGGGCACGGGGGGGTGGGGGACACCTGATGGAGACGGACTAGTCTAGGGAGGCCTCCCTCCCTGAGGACGTGACCTTTGCTCTGAGATTGCAGCCAGGTGTCCACACAGAGGGAACCTGCAGGGGCACAGGTCCCGAGGTGGGAACAGGCCCCAGGGACAGGGAGATGAGGCCACGTGGCCCCAGGTCACACGGGCTCTGCAGGCCAGGGCGATGGAAGCCCGGAGAGTTGGGGACTGGGGGTGCCGTGCCGTGACGGTAAAGAGTCTGCTGTGTGGATGGCAGGGAGGCGGGTGGGAGGATGGCGGTGAGGGACCCGGAGGGGGATACGAATGTTCCAGGTCTCCGGGGAGATGGAGCCGGCCTGGCGGATGGATACCGGTCCTGGTGGTCTAGCTCTTGGCCTCTCCGCCCATGGCCAAATATCTTTAATGTAGCAAAGCCTTGCTTACTGAATTCCTATGAAGTTTACTACTGGGGAAAGCAGCAGATATGTCTTATTTAAATTCTTTTGTTGGAAGAGAGCAAGCCCAGAGAGGGGAACGCTTTTCATTCCTTGGTTTAAATCTCATCAAAATGGCCATGTGAGACTGACATTTTCAGGAGTTCTTCCCATCGGGCTGAGCTGTCCCTCCCTTCCCACTGGTTGCCATCTGCTCCTGCCGCCCTGCCCACCAAGAGCCAGCTCTGTGCTCACGTCCCATTTTCCAGGTCAGGACTAGTGACCGGCTGGTAAAAGAGAGTCGTCCAGTCTGAATGAAGCGCACGCGTCCGCTTTGTGGATGGGACACCAGGTGGTTCCTTGAGCGTCGCGTGTGCGAAGCTCCCCTTTGATGGTTTGGCAGGCTTTCGGTGACACAGTGGTCTCGGGTTCGCCATGCATTTCCTCCAAGACATTTGGGTGGAAAATCTACAAAACAGTAATGGATCAATACATTTAAATTAGAACTTTCAAAAATTCAATAATTGTATTTACCAATTAATAAAGCACTGTAAAGAAAATGTCCGCACTTCTTTATTTAAGGACACAGTTAATTTTTTCATTGATTACGCATTCTTTTGGTGGCTGGGGTGCGGGCAGGAGACTCTTCCCTGAAGCTCCCTGTGTGGAAGCTGGGGTGTTTGTGTTTCTGGTCCCACAAATCAGTGCAGACGCCTGGTTCAGCAGGATCAGGAGGGAGGAAGCCAGCGCGGTCTGCTTTGTGTGATGCAACGTCGTGGTTTTGGTGGGGATGCAGGTAATGACAGGTGGCCCGTCCCTGCGGTGGCTCTGACTTCAGAGTGTGTGGGCGCTCACTGCATCTAGGAGATTTGGTGTAGGAAACCCTCACTTGTCAGACATACATCAGGGAGCCGTTCTTCTTTGTTCAGAAGAATTCCCATGGAAATGCTCATCACGGCCAGTACACGCTTGTGCATCTGGAGTAAACTGTAGGGATGTTTCCGCCCTGAAAACAATGAGTGTGACTCAAGTTTGCAGCGTTGTCCCTCCTGCGTCAGGCGAGGTAGACCTGCCCCTTTGGCCAGTGAACAACATTGAGGGGACGCGGTGGAGGCAGCTCACCCCTGAGCCACGTGCCCCCTGCAGCCAGTGCCCGCGGCTACTCACTCGTCCTCGTTTCATTCCCCTCCCTTTCTTCCTTTCCCAAATGTTGATTGAGTGTTGGTTCACTGTACATGGGCTGGGGGCATGGCACTGAGCAGGGACCAGTCCCGGGACCCCTGCAGGACGCCCCGTCCGAGTGGGTGCAGGGGGCGGGTGTCCACTGCTGCTTCTGCTGCATGATCTTGGCCAGCCCCGCACTGGGTGTGTGGGGTATTCGGTCACAGATGTGGACCCTGGTGTTGGGGAGCCGAGGTGTGCTGGGGACCACGATGTCTGAGTGGAGCGTGAAGGGCAGAGGCGCGTCCACATGCAGTGCTCTGAAGGCGGGGAGAGGAGGGGCACCTTGGGATGCTGGCATGGAGACGGTGTTTGGACACGGCGTGCGCCCAGCTGGAGGTTGGAGAAGGAGGAGTGGGCCTTGCAGGGGCTGGCACAGCCGGGTCGGAAAGGGCGGGAAGGGGACAGACAGCTGGTGGAGTTTGGTGACCGCACTGGGAGGCGATGACCTGGTGGGGGCCTAGTGGTTGTGGTGACTGGAGGGGCAGCCTGCCTGGGGTGTCACCTGCCCTGGGTAGCCATGCCAGGTGCAGGGAGGGGACAGTCTCCTAGTGGGTGCCCTAATGGGCAATTTCCCCGTGGGCGGAGGGGCCAAGAGCTAGATCACCAGGGCCGGTATCCATCCGCCAAGCCGGCTCTATCTCCCCGGAGACCTGGAACATTCGTATCCCCCTCCGGGTCCCTCACCGCCATCCTCCCACCCACCTCCCTTTCATCCACACAGCAGACTCTTTACTGTCACGGCAGGGCACCCCCAGTCCCCAACTCTCCGGGCTTCCATCACCCTGGCCTGCAGAGCCCATGTGAGCTGGGGCCACGTGGCCTCACCCTCCTGTCCCCGGGGCTCTGCTCCTCCAACATGCCAGGCCTGTTCCCACCTTGGGTCACCCACTGTGACCCTGTGACGATGCTGGGTTCCTCCGCTGGTGCTTCTGGGCTGCGCTGTCACCACCACCAGCTGTCTGCAACTCCTGGTCACATGGTGGTGGCTCCTTGTTACCTGTGAGGTCGAGTCCTGCTGTGTGCACGTGGCACTCACTGCACCAGTGGGCACTGCACCTCCTCAGCCTTCTCACAGACTTGCCTCGCAGGGTGCAAGCGCACCGCACAGCCACCGCACAGCCACCGCACAGCCACCGCACAGCCACCGCACAGCCCTGGGCTGGTTCTCTCCTTCTACCACGATTCTACCCGCTTGTCCCAACTCTTCCTTCACTCAGTCATTCAGGCCCAGATGCCTTCCCTCCATCACGAATCTCCCCAGTCGTCTGAGCTCGCTGCCTAGGACACCTCTTGGGTTGTCACCTTCTGTCTCCAACCATCTGTCCCCAGCTGGTGTAGCCGGGGGCCCTGTGAGCATTGCGCGCTCGGTGGGACCTCAGCGGTGATGTCCCCATGGACGGCAGTCCGCAGGCCACTGAGCTGGCACGTGGTTTCCAGAGATCGAGTGGAACTGGCCCCGTCCCACTCCTCATTTGTTTAGACGTTGATGAAATGTGGCCCAGGGCGTTGTTGTCAGCTGGCGTTGCACCCGAGGCCCCACCACCTGGTCCCATCCCACCTTCCCAGCTTATCTCACCTGACGTTCTCCCACCCCTGCCCTTTCCCTCCTCACGGTCACCTCTGTTCTGTGTCACTGAGCACCTCGCCGTTCTTCAGATACACCACACCCCTGAATTCTTTGCACCTCTGCACATGCTGTTTCCTTGTCCTGAAAGCCAGCCACTTATACTTCTGCACCCACCCCCAGAAAAGTCCTATTCATCCTCCAGGACCCAGCTGAAAAGACGTCACCTCACTACGGAAGGAGCCGTTTCTCCCTGCCCTGGGTGGAGTTCAGCCCTCCCTCCCTGAGCTTTCGGATCTGTTATCTGTGACCATGCTACAGTCTGTGCAAACTTCTGCACCTCCTGACACATAGTAGGTCCTTAGTCTATGTTTGTCCACGTCCAGAGCCGTGCCCTGGCACACTGCCAGGGCGCTAGGTATTAGGTATTTCTTTGTAGGCTCAGGGGCAGTTTTTGGCGGATGAAAATTGTCCTGCACCCGACTATCTCACTGGATACTTCTGTGTCAGTGGGACGGCAACAGGCCTTGTCTGCGGGTTTGTGGCGTGGACAGTAGGGGACTGCTTCCCAGGGTTACCCAAAGTCACACTCTGTCAGCAGTTTTTAAGATAGCGTGTCGACATCTGTGTGTTAAGATTCTGATAAAACGATGCTAGAGGAAGCAGTGTGGAAGCGAGTTGGCCTGTTTGATGTGTGATTGAAACATCAGTGGCGACACAGAGAAGGGGTGTCGGTCAGTGGGGCACCGTGTTTTTGTGTCACCCTCCTGCCTCACTTGCAGGCTGCAGGGCCCTGTGGTCAGAACCTGCTGAGGCAAAGGGCAGCCTGAGTCACCTGGAAGGTGGGAGAAGGCAGGTGCCCAGCTGTGAGCTGTGGGGAGGGGCTGTCACCAGCCAAAGCCTGGCTTAGACTGGTGCTCTGCAGAGTCGAGGCTGAGGTTCTGCAGTTGGGGGAAGCTGGGCCCAGAGGACCCCATTTCTCAAGGCTGGCGTAGGGTGGTGCTCAGGAGACGGCTGGTCGCTGCCCTCCCGTGGCTGGTGGCAGAGAGGGACCCACTGCTTCTTTCCAAACCATTTGTTGCCACTTATCACAGGCTTGGTTTACATCTGCTGCTGAGAGCGGAGTGGTCCCAATTTGGAGCCGTGGAGGCCGTTTTTCACCCACACTGACATAAGCCATGACTCTTGAAGCTGATGACACACTCCAGATAAGGTCAGATGCTTACAGAAAGGGACATTTGTTGCTTCTGTTGCTTAATGCCTGCTTGCAAAGAAGCTACAGACACTAATAGCTGGTGGGACGTGCCATGCTTGTCCCCAGGGACCTGGCTGGAGGGCCTGACCCTCTCCACCTCACGCCCACAGGGACAGCCCTCATCCACCTCCTGGGACACTGGGCCAGAGGCCCCGCAAAGCCAGGAGAGAAGGGGCCATGTGCGGAGCTGCTTCCCTCTCTCCCCTTCCCCCAGCCCTGTGGCTCTTGGCTTTGGAGACCCGACTTTGCAAGAGTGCTGTTTTGGCCAGGAAGTAGAGAGAAAGGGGGTAGAGAAGTCAGCACAGGGAAGCTGTGTGTTTTCTGGGGGAGGCAGAGTACACGGAGGCCTCTTGTTCAACCCTAGTTAGTCACAGGAGCCAACCCCCCGGCCGGGGACCTCAGTGGGGGTGCAGGCCTGGCTCCTTCCAGCCTGGGGTGCCAGGGCTGTCTTGCGACTCTGCTGAGTCTCGTTAGAGCTCCCTGCAATTGAGGCTGCAGAGCGGGGCTGGTGGAGGTCCTAGGAGCTCCCACCAGAAGCCCTGGGGGGCAGTCCCGGGTCCTCAGGCCATGTCACGGTCACCCTGTAGTGCTTCTCGTCCAAGCCCACAGTGTCTGGTGTCCAGTCGTGGCCTCCAACGTGGCCTCTCCCAGCTGCGGTCCTGTGGGTTGTGCATCCACGGAGCCGTGTGAGGGGTGGCACAGCCCCTGACACTCAGGGACTCCTCTGAGATCACCTCTTTCCTCAGCCGGGCGGGGGGTGGAGCTGCGCCAGCTTCTTCCCTTTTTGAGGGGTCCAGTGGCAGGAGGCTGTGCTCTGCAGGTGCTCCCCTGCACGTGAGGGCGTGGGAGCGGAGGGCGTGGCACCTGGAGGCCAGTTTCTTCGGAACAGTGCTGGCTCTGCAGGGCTGCTCAGGGAGGGGGGCCGCGGAAGTTTTCTTGTTCTTTTTACTGGTTAGTCCATAGCAGCCCACGGGAAGACGGGTTCCTTTATGAGATGTCAGGTGCATGCCCTGGGCCTCTGCTGCCCACGTTCCAGGATCAGAATCTTGTGATGGACCCTTCCAGACAGGTTAGGACAGCTGGCCGTTGGACAGTGATATGTCTGTGGGGTCCACTTCCTGGAAGTCTCCCCTTTGAAGCCGGTGTGGCTCCTCCCAGAGGGCTGAGGGCTTGATGGGTGGTTCCGTGGGGGCAGAGTGCGTCTCCCCCATGCCCCAGGACGCGCCAGGCCCCTCCCACCGAGAGCTCATCCCTGGAGACTGCGAGTGGGCGCTGTGCTTCCCTCCTTGTGCTGTGGGACCGCCCGGCGGGCGCCCACTGGCCACCGCTCCGCGAATGTCTTTGCGGAGTCCCGGCCTGGTTTTGCACCTCCAGTGGTTGGCAGTAGTCCCTGCGCGGAACCTTTCGGAAAGGGCTTCCTTGCAGGGTGATCGCAGGGCCAGCGCTGGAGCTGGGAATCTTGGGTGGGGGTCCTGCTCCACCCCGACTCGGGGCACAAGACCGTTATAAAGAGAGTATCTTTTTGCCTAAGATGCATGTTTCCCACTGGTGGATTGTTTTTGTTTGTTTGTTTTTATGTCACCTGTACTCCCCAGCTCGGAAACCTCTTACCTGTCCAGTGCAGAGGGTGGTAATAGATGGCAGTGATTTGCCCCTGGGGCTGTGTTATGGTGGAACGCATCAGGACTGGCCGTCTGCCTTTCTCACCCACCAAGGGGGACTTCCAGACCGGGCTGAGCTGGCCCAGGCTGGACGCACTGGAGGTGCTGGCCGCGTAAACGTCCTGTGGGTGAGAGATGGTGTGGGGGATCCCGATCCTGGAGGACTGTCTCCCTGCCGCCGTCCACTTCTGCCCTGCCCACGTGGTCTGGGTGACACACGGGTAACAGCTGCTGTGGCCCCGCCGGCGCCGTCTTCTAGAAAGACCGCTTGGCTGCCCAGTGCGCTGTTGTGATGTTTCCAAGTTGAGCTGTGGAGGTGTCTGGAAAAAGATGTTTCCAGCAGAATCAGAGCGGAAGCAAAGCTGGCCAGGCCCCGTGTTTTCCCTGAGATTTCTCCAGTGCTGTGCTGGTCCCAGTTCCCTTGTGTACACTCCCCAGACACCCAGCTCATGACCTCAGGGATGGCAAGAGCCACCTCAGGGAGACACCTGCCCTGTAGGGACAGTGTGCGGGGGGGGGCTCCCTGGGGGCCAGTTGGGCAGGCTTGGGGCTGCGTGCAGTGGGGGACGAGGAGCAGAGCCTGCTAATTGGTCTTTTTCTCTACTTTAGTCTTCAGCGCAGTTGTCCTTAAAAGAATGACAAACGCCAGGGACTTCTCTCCCTTTTAATAAGCATTCCCACTGGGAACGGTTTGGAGAGAAGAAAGGCAGCCTGAGTCGGAGGAGCATGGGCGCTAAGTGACACTCCTGCAGAGCCTCCGCGTGTGGTGGACCGGTGGGTTTTTAAAACAAGGACATTTGAGTTTAACTCGCCAAAAGGACAGGCCGGAGGGGCTGAGCTGAGGACCTGGGTGTATCGAAGCTGCGCCCCAGCCCTGTCCTGGGGCCCCCTCGCTGTGCCCTGCAGCCAGGCTCCTGGGGAGAGAGGCCGCAGTCAGTTCTGTGCTGTGAGCTGCAGGTTCGCCTGCCTGTGGTCTGGGGGCTTTCACGCTTCGTGTTCTTCCTGGCCCTTAAAACACCGCGCGAAGCCGGTGGTGCCCGCAGGCGGGGCACAGGCGGCAGGCAGATATGTGTGTCTGCTGGAGGGTTCCAATGCAGGTAAAGGGACGTGGACGCTCTCTGCACCCCACCCCCATGCTGGCACTTAGCCCCCCCTTAGAACATGGGGTTCTGGGCCCCATCCCCATGTCAGAAGAAATAGAAATCCCGTCTCGTGCGTCCTCTCGACACAGCGGTCCAAAGCTCGGCTCACGTGGCCTTGGGGGGCGTGCAGTGCTGATACCTACCAGGGACCCGGTCATCAGAAGCACATGTGGGGCCTCGGTCCCCCTCAACCTCAGCCAGAAGCGGGGCTCCCAGCCGTGTCCGCTGGATGCACCAGCACAGGTCCTGTGAGCGGGCTTAGGGTCACCCCCCCACAGCAGCCTCTGCCATTTTGTCCCCAAGGAATTCCTAACCCTTGGCCTCGGGCGGTCTCGCCCATCTCTGCTCCCAGGCACAGAGGAGGCCCCCACATCTCTTCCAGGTGCCTGGACTTGGACAGGACTACATTTGGGGGACAGCTTGTTTCGGTATTTAATTGTAAAGAATGATAGTACCCAGTTCAGACCAGATCTGAGAAAGATCAAGAGAAAGAGAGAAAAAGGTAAAGGAACTCTGAAGAAAAAGAAACGTCTAATCCACCTAGAAGCTGCGTCTTCTGGAAACTTCTCCCTTGCCGCCGCCCCTTCGCGAGCTGTCTTAGACGGGGATTCTCTCAAATGTTGGCACTGTAACCTTGAACCTTGTAACTGTGCCCCAGGACAAATCAGTATTAATTTAGCTGATGTGGCATATCTTATAAATCCTATGTTCGTCTGGCCTCTCCTTGGTTAAGGATGTCCCAAAAATGTGTCCCCGGGAGAGCCGAGCGGCGTGTGTGCTGCAGCCTAATGTCCTGCAGCCCTGATGCTTCAGCCACGCCCCAGTGCTTGGGAATTCCAGTTTCCCCTTGGGGACCCCCAGGGCCCCAATGGGTGTCGACACATCCAGAATTTGCCAGGAAACCAGGAGGAAACCACGAATCCATGGGGGCAAGGAGGTGGGGCAGAATGAGTTTGCGGTTGAATCTGAAATACACAGGGAGGGTAGACGCAGCCACCACAGGGATTTCATTAAGGAGACCACAAAATTGAGCCTTCAGAAGTTCACACCCATGTGGAGACCGTGCAAGGCCCCACGCTGGGGGTAGCAAAGAAGGGTGGGGAGGCCTGAGATGTCAGGTGCATGCCCTGGGCCTCTGCTGCCCACCAGTTATGAGCCGCGGTGACCTGGTCCCTCTGCAGGGCCCGGCCCCAAATGCCTCCTCCCCTCTGCAGCCTGTGGTGGGGCGTTTTCCCAGCCAACCCTGACTCTGTGTGATTTCCCATTTCTCCACGATGCCTTGTTCCCTAAGTACAGCAGATGACTGCTCTTAAGTGAGCTGAAGTTAAGCTCCCAAAGACTTACAAGTGCTGTTTCTTTCCTAGAGAAGAAAATCGCACTAGAGTAACTCCTTCATCTGTCTGCATTATGTTACGGTAGAAGGAAGGAAGGAAGGAGAAAAGGAAGAGAGGGAGGGAGGACCATGCGGCACAGCAGTCATTAACTACTTTTGTGTCCGTCCTGAAGATTCGTGCACAGTTAGAACAAAGCAGGACAGGGCGCGTGCTCACGCTCCTTCACTGTCAGACTGCTCGGTGACTTCAGACAGCTGCTGCAGTGGGGAAGCCGAGGGAAGGGTCACACTCAGAGCCTTTGGGGAACCATTCTTTGTCTCTGTGGCAGTAATTCCTGATCCAATCGGCAAGTATATATGATACCGCCGATGTGAAGCTGCCCCTGGGGGTGTCACATCGGTCGTCAGTACCGCGTGCAGGGGCCGAGTCTGACGGTCAGAACAGCTCTCCATTCGCTCATTCATTCATTTAACAACCACATATGGCACGCCAGCGCTAGGCACGGGTGCCTGCTCACTGATGGTCAGTTTTTCGGGAGGGAGCTGTCAGAATGTGCTGGTGGCACATGAGAAGCACAGCCAAGGCATCAAGGAAGAGGGGCCGCTTCATTCATTCATTCATTCATTCATTCATTCATTCATTCATTCATTCATGTGCTCATTCGGCCCCAGAGCTATTACTGAAGCCCTGCCCTGCACTGGGGACATGATGATGAGCAAACAGGGTTCAGTCCTGCCTTCGTGGGGTTTACGGTCTGGAGGGAGGGACAAATGTTTATCAGAAATCACACGAACAGATGCAAAATTACAGCTGGCAAGTGCCTCAGGGAGACGAAACTGGAGCTCCCAGAGCCAAAGGCTTGGCCTAGTCACGGGCAATCACAGCAGTCGTAGGGAGAGGTTAAATGGCACAGCACAGGGAAACACATTGGGGCTGGAGGAACCGCAAGTACAGAGGGCCGGTGGCCGAGGATGCTTAGGGAAGCTGAGGACTGAGAGGTGGGCAGTGGGGCTGGGCGCAGAGAGAAGGGAAGCTAGGGGCTGGGCTGGGAGAGCCGCAGACAAGGCCCTGTCAGCCTGTGCACGTGTAAAGGACGTCAGTCTCTTTCTGAACAGCAGCGGGGCTGGTATTCAATGGGAAGGTTTGTCCAAGGGGCCACGTGGTCGGGGGAAGTAGGAAGACCAGTGTGGAAGCCTGGGTGTCTGGACAGGAGAGTGGGGGTCGGGGATGGAGAGGAGACAGACGCGACCATGTGTGGGGAGAGAAGTCTGGTTCAGAGCTGGAGCTGAGCGGGAGTGTGCCAGGAGAGCCCGGGGACAGGAAGGGCAGGCGAGGGCCGGGGGTGAGAGACAGCAGCCGTCAGACCAGCAGGCCGCACTCGGTGTCTCTTACTGGAGGCCAGCGTGTGCGACAAGGGCCTTAGCACACTGGGCGTCCTCCAAGAGCTGTCTACTCAGTGGTCCGGACCTTTCCGTAGAGGACTTGGATTTTCTCCTTTGTGTATTAGAGCCTTACGTACGTTTTCTGAAGCCAGTCCAACAGGTGTGCACACCTATTGCCTACTTATCTATTATGAACCCTTACAAATTGGGTAATTGTGTGTGCAAATGGGTAGTTAGGTGTCTAACCACTGATAGGTGTATGTGTGGGTATGTAATTACTAGATTTGCATTTGTAAATGCTCATTTCCTTAAACAACCCTCTTCTCACCCCTACTTCTCCGCCACCTCTCTGCCCCGACGCACACACACCCAGGTGTCCGACTGGCCCAGGTGTGTCTCTTACGTCTACTCTGCTGCAGCAGAGGAGGTTCCTTCTTCAATGTCCCCCCCCCCGTGTGAGCCCCGATCGCCACCACACCTGCCCCACCAAGAGAAGGGAAAACAGCAGCATCTCTCCTTCTTCGATGTTGGGTGCTGATTGTTTAGTCTGCCTGCACATAATACAGCCTGGAGAGTACATGTGACAGGTCGCTTCTCTGCTCCCAGGTCAGCCTTAGTTTCCCGTGAGAGTCACCTGTCATTCAGCACTGGCTGTGGAGGTGCACACATCTGGTCTTGGCACAGCTGCCAGCAGACTCTGCGACCCTGAGAACACAGCACAGCGCCACGGGCTTGGAGCACAGTGGCTGCGTGAGCCTGGTGCCTGCACTGACGCGTGCGCCCCGGGCTTCCCAGCCCCAGGCCTTCGTTGTGTGTGGACGGGACGGGCCTGAGGTGACCCAAACCGCTGCCAGTTCTCATGACACCTGTGGTACAATATTAATAAGAATGATTTATTTAAAAAGGAGCTAACACCGGACCGGTACTTTATGACCCTACAATTATATAGTCTAAAAGACCAACAGATTGTCTCCTTGGGAAACTATAAAGGGAATAGTAAGTAACCAACACATAAAAGTGGCGTTTTTGTTCCGGTTTGCAGTGTCTACAGTTAAACAGCCGAGACGTGTGGCGCGTTTGGTTTGTGATGGACAGGTTGTGGTGTAATGTCGAAACCCGGTCCCGCTACTGGCTGTGGCCTGTTGACCCTGAATGAGCCTCAGGGACTGGTCAAGAGTTCTTCCGACAGAAGGATGGCCTCGGGTCCCCCGCCCTTTCCGTTACCTGCCTGGAGAGCTGCCCCCTCCCAGGACCCTGGGCTCCCCTCCATGGCCCTGGGGGGCAGACTTGCGCCCCCTGCTGTTTGTGACATCGAGCTGTGCCTGGGCTGTGGTGACATGCTCCGAGCGGGTGTGCTGTGCTGCGACACCCCGAGTCTCAGCTGAAGGAAAGGCTGGAGCTCTCTCCATCTCTGTTTAGTAGGGACTTTTTATCATTTTAATGCAAGGTAAGGTTCGTTGGGAATATAAGATTTAGCATAACTAGATCACTTGCATTTTTGTTTTATGTTTTGTAAAATTCATAAACTTTATTTTTTAGAGCAGTTTTAGGTTCACAGAAACACTGAGCAGAAAGTATAGAGATTTCCAGTCTCCTCCCTGCCCCCACCTCAGCCTGCCCCACTGGACATCTGCTCACGGCAGTGGGACACGTTGTCATCACACACAGTCCGTCCTTTATGTGAGGGCTTGCTCGTGGTTGTGCGTTCTGTGGGTTTGGACATGTGTATCATGACACGTAGCCAGCACTGTAGTATCTTACCATACAATGTACACGGTCCTAAAAATCTTCTCTGTTCTACGTATGTCATTATGTTTTTAAAACAACTTCTCATCAAACAAAAAAATACCAGTCACAAAAAGTGCCAGGCTTCTCTTTGGGCAGAAGGATGCTGGGTAACCCCCCCCTCCAGCACCCCCATCCCCGTCCCCACTTAGGAAGGGCTTTGGACTGACAGATTTCTTCCAAATAAGGAATCACATGATTCTAGCATCCACCAAATAACCAGTTTGAAAGGAGATGGATGCCCAGTTGGACTTCTGTTTTCTGGGTCAATTTTATTCTCTAGAAAGTTGTGGTTTATTCTTGTTTTTGGCAATTTCCTCAGCTTCGTCTCCTCTATCCATCTTTCATTAGAAGCTCGATGTGGACAGCCAACGATCACACAGTGCCAGCTTCTGGGAAGGGAAGCTGGAAGTGGTTCTCGGAGAGGGTGGCCTTGCCAGGTGCATCCGGCCTCTCTGTTGTGCCAGGGCAACAACCCTGCTTGCCATTCCACAGAGCTCCCGCTGGCCTTTCCACCTCCCAGGGTCCCAGGTCGAAAACCTGAGCATTTATTATTTCTTAGACTTGTTATGTCACGGCTTGGATAACAGACACTGCTCAGATTTTGGTATTTTGTATATCCTTCACTAATCTGCCTCATTTATTTAAATGTTAGCTCGCCGTTGTTAACTTGAGTTCAGCACTAGAAGCCAAACTCAAGGGAAGACTATTTAGGCATTAAAAGGTATTAGGGCTTGGAGAAGACAGTTTGAGAAGACCCTGTACTTACAAGAGGTGACCTGTGTTCAGAAATGAGTGGATGTGAGAGAGAGAAGGACCCCGTAGGGGGCAGAGATTGGCTCTCAGCGCAGATTCAAGAGCTTACAAAATAGACCAGGACAACGGTAGAAAGCACAGACCGAAAACTGCTCATGGTTTCAAAATTTGTTCTTTAGTTTCCTTTTTAACTTTCTTATTTTGAAATAATTGTACGTTTACAGGAAGTTGCACAGACAGAACCCAGAGGTACCTTTGCCCAGTTTCCCCTATTGCTTGTGTGCTGTGTAAGTAGCCATAGGGTGACAGCAAAGCCCGGAAGCTGACAGCGCTACACGGTGCGAGCTCCTGGTGCTGTGTCATTTCGTCACATCTTTCCATTCTGTAGCCACCACCTCAGTAAGGATGCAGAACTGTCCCATCACCACAGAGGTCTCCCTCTGCGGCCCCTTTCTGCCATGCCCACTCCTGCCCCTGCCATTCTTGTCCCTGGTAACTGCTAACTGTACTCCATCTCTATGAGTTTATCAGTCTGACAGCATTATCGAAATGGAATCATGTGATATCTGACCTTTTGACATTGGCTTTATTCTTGGCAGACTGCCCTTGAGATCCAGCCAAGCTGCTGGGTCTCACGGGTCCACCGTTTTCATTACTAGCCGTGCCCCATGGTATGGATGGGCCACAGCTTGTTTAAGGTCCACCTGCTTATTGTGGGGCATTCAGGCTGCATCAGCTCTTGGCTATGACACAGAAAGCGCTCTGAACAGTAGTGTACAGGTTTTGGTGTGTAAGTAAGTTTTCGCTTCTCTTAGGTAAAGACTCGGAAGTGCAATTGCTGGGTCGAATGGTAAGTGTGTGTTTTATTCTCTAAGGAACTACCAGACTATTTTCCAGAGTGGCTGTGCCATTTGGCATTTGGCCCAGCCTGTAGGAGTGATCCAGTTTCTTTGCACCCTGGCCAGCATTTGGTATTGTCACTGTTTATATTTTAACTCTCATACTAGGTGTGGCACGGCATCTCATCCTGGGTTTAATTTGCATTCCCCTGCTGGCTAGCGACGTGGAATGTCTTCTCGTGTGCTTACCTGCCATCCTTACGTCCTTTTCTGTGAAATGTCTGGTCATGTCTTTTGCCCATTTTCTAGTTACATTATTTGTTTTTTACTGTTGAGTTTTGAGAGATCTTTATATATATTAGATAGGAGTCCTTTGTCAGATACATGGTTGGTGAATGTTTCCTCTAAGTCTGTAGCTTGTCTTTTTATCCTCTTAGCAGGGTATTTTTGCAGAGCAAAATTTTAAATTTTGATGAGATCCAGTTTATCAGTTGTATCTTTTCTGGACTGGGCTTTTTGATGTCACGTCTGAGAGCTATTTACCAAGGCTAGGTCCTGATGATTTTCTTCTATGTTATCTTGTAAAAGTTTCATGGTTTTATGTCTTACATTGAAATCTGTGATGCATTTCGATTAATTTTTGTAAGATGTGAGGTTGAGGTGAAAGGTCAGTTTATCTCCTTGCTTATGGATCCCACCTGGCCCAGCACCATGTGTTGAAAAAACTGTTCTTCCTCCCTTGAGTTGCTTTTGCATCTTTGTCAAAAGTGCAAAATGTCGGGGCTGCTTTTGGGTTTTCTATTCTGTTCCGTTGATCTCTGAGAATAAGACAGGACTCTGCGGTCCTGGGAGGCCCCCACCTCCCAGTGCTTTGGGCGTCCCCCAAGAGTCATCCCCAGAGTGGATGCGGCTCCGGAGTGAGCTCCGCGCCTCTGGACTTGGCTCAGCAAAGGAGCAGGTGTGCAGGGACTCCCCAAACTGCTTTCTCACGGCACTCCCCAGACACTGCTGGTTTTGGTCCCCTTTCCTTCCTTTTCCTGCTTACGCATGCTCTCAGATTAGAGTGGGATTTTTCCAAAACAGATTTTTCTATCATGGGGTAAAAATTGTAAGTAAACAGAATTATCATAACAATTTGAATAGTAATAAAATATGTTTTTCTGTTTCTGTTCAAAGAAGGGGAAAAGTAACTAGAGGAGATGAAAGGAAAAGCTAGGTTTCTGGGTGGTAGGTGTGTGGTTTATTTTTCCGTTTTCAACAATAGGTACAGAGTTTTAGTAAAGGACTTCAAGGCAAAAGGAAAAAAATAGCATATATTGTTATGGGGTTATTTTTATCTTTCATTTTTATGACAACTTATTTGTACTTAAGAGAATCTTTCCAAAGAGTTGGAAGCATCATTAAATAAAGACTGTGAAATGTGCAATATGGCTTATTTATTTAAATGTTAATTGGTCCAACGAACACTTCTAATTAGCTCTATACTTGCCTAGCAAAAAGTTTTACAAATTCCAATTGTGAAAAGCAGCTATTTTGAGCGGGTAAGCATGTTGCAGCCTCAGCTATGATTTTTCTATAGTTCTCAGCCCTTGAAGGCACAATTTAATTTTTCATGTATGCATACTAGCAACGGTAAACACTTGCGAGTGTAAAGAACCTTCTTTAATTAGCTGCACAACAATTAAAGGATTCACAAACTAAATTGAACCCTGTCTCGGTGCTTACTAGCTGAATTCTACCACCTGTCACAACAGCACTTTGTTCAATCTGTTATGCAAAATCATTATAGCAATATAGCGGAGGGGAAAAAAAGAGAAAATAGCAATTATTTCTTACTTTTCTCTTGAATGGGTTATTTTGGGTGAGACTGATGTCAGGTTCATTGAAGCTAACCTTTTGAAATCTGTAACAGCATAATACTTCTGAGGCAGCCTCAGGATGGCGGGAGAATCTCGCGGTTTACCCTTTTAGAGGAAGCAGCGCTTGTCCGTAAAGTAGAGCGGGCTGTGATCATCCAAGCAACCTGCTCCCGCGCAGCCACCGTCTAGTTCCCTTGTCAGGAGGAGCCCCCACGGGCTCCCGGGCTGCGTGTGCCGAGAGCACAGAGGACACAGGGCGGGGACGCGCTTCTCAAACTGCCTTTTCCAAAAGCAGAGCCAGTCAGACTTTCACCTGCCCGATGGCCTCCTGTAAAAGCGCGGGCGCTATTTTGAATGTTTTAAAATCTGATTAAATTGACGTGCCCTCCTGAAGACTGAGTTGGAGGGCAGGCTCCCCCCTCGCCACTCGCAGAGAGAAAGCCTGATTGTGGGGCCCAAACCCAAAGCCCCGCGCAGACTTCTCCTTGTCGCGGGGGGTCACGGTTACTCTGGGCGCTGCGGGCCTCTGGCCCCAGGCAGCCCCGCTGACCGCTGCGCTTCTGCGCGCACGAGGGCGGGCACCTCCGCTGGGAGCGCGGCGCGGTGCCCGCGGGCAGGGCCTTCCAGTGGCATCGGAACGTACTGTCGGTCCCGGCGTCGGAAGCATCTGCGCTGTGGGCAGTTCAGAGTCCGACTCACTATAGACAAACAGCCGGGCTCATTCAGAGGGCCTGCGTTTTCCCGCATGGCGCTTTTTTTTTTGTTTTTAAGAAGTTGCCTCTTGACGTCATTTCTTGAAAATGTTCAAAGAAGACAAGGCAGCCCTTTGAAAATACAAACTCTTTCCCCTCAAATGCGGAAAGCAGGAACCAGGAACGTGAGAGCCAAAGGTCAAAGGCTGAACGAGAATGTGTCTATTTTTCCTGTCTCTTAAGCGGAGGGAACCCCAGCTGACGACGTTTGGGTGATTCGGCCTGTCTTCACTCAGGTCCGGAGGGAGACCTTGCAGAGCACGGGTTTTCCTCGTCTGCTGGAAACCACACTCCAGGCTGGTCCATGCTCAGTGCGCGTGGGTCCACGTGAGTTATTGTCGGCTTAGTGGAAGCTCAGGAAATAACCGCTTACAGCGCAGCCGCAGCCCCAGAAAGGGCCGCTTGCTGCCTTCTGCAGCCTCGTCTGCTGCTGAACTTGGCCGTCCTTCTGCTCAGTCTCCTGGGTCTGGGTCCAGCTGCTCCGACTGCTCCTGACGGCAGCCTGCCGGCGCCTCTCGGGACAGGCTGGTCACATAGTAGGCTCTCAAGGAACACCCGCTGATTCACGTGAATGGAATCTCTGTCTGGCTGAAGAACTCAGGCGACTTAATCCTTTCGGCCCTTCGGCTGGCTGCTCGGCTGGGTTTCCTTTTCCCCCTGCTGTTCATCTAAAATCCCGTTACTTGCAGAGTACTGTTTGTTCTTTCCCACGTCCCTTGCTGCTAGTCCTGCAAAGGAAGATGGGATGGCCTCAGGCCAGTGTTGCTTAGGGCGGGAGGGAGGGCGGAGGGCAGGCCTGCTGGCCTGTGCACAGACCTGTGGCTGGCCAGGTGGGCGGCTGCCCTGCCCTGCAGGGGCCTCTGGTGTGGGGGACCCAGACTCCCCGAGGAAACGTGAAGGCGAGCCCAGGTGTACATTCCTTATTTGTGGCAGGCTGCAGGGGGACACTGGTGTCCTCTACTGGTATCCCTGGAAGTCCAGCGGCCTCCTCTGCCAGCCACTGGAGGTAGTGGTGGCTGAGTGGGTAGATGTGTGGTACGTGGTGAGTGTCAGCAGTGTAGTTGGCAGATATGTGGCTTTGGGTGTGACTTAACCTCTCTGTGCCTCAATTTCCTCAGCCACAAAATGGGTATGATGATCATAAAATTAGAGATGAGGTGAGACTTAAGTGAGGGCACTTAGAATGGCATTAGTGCATACAATGCTGCCAGTTACCCTTCCTGCTGCCCCACCGCTGCCCCCTGCCGGGAGTCTCCTACTGTGTGGACTTGGAAGGGTGTGGGGCTGAAGGGACCCCAGAAAGGCATGTCGGCTCCTGACTTCAGCCCGACAGGTCTGAGGGGCCTTCTGCAGGGCTGCTGCTCTGAAGGGCTTGCCAGCCTCCCTTTTGGTACCTGCTCATGAGTATGGGATTCTGGTCTGGAAGGCAGATTTCAGAGCCAGTGTGACCAGGAGGCGTCCCCAAAGGCCTGCGACCTGTGCAATCTGCCTGTTGGAAATGGGCCTGGGCCCTCCCAGAGGCACCCCTTCCTTTAGCTCCCTGGAGAGTTTCCCTGACAGCCAGAAGCCAGTCCCTGAGTGCTTGCTACTTGACAGATGGGTGCGACGTGTGGGCCACAGGCAGGGTGCAAGCATTTCCAACATGCGGATGTATGACCTTGGGGAGGTGCCCAGGGGCAGGGACCACTGGTCACTGCGATGAGTGCTGGGAAAGAAACTGCGCAGAGTGAGAGCGCGGGAGGCAGGAGAGTCGCGTGTGGTTGTGGGACCAGGGGGCATGTGCCAGGGGCACAAGTCGTAATTGGCCTGGGCTGCTGGAGGTGGGGTGCCCTCAGGAAAGGCGTTTTCTCTGCAGCCCACACCCCTTTTCTCCGGGCCAGGAGACAGCAAGGTGAGAAGGAGGGCTCAGCAATTGCAGGAGGATAGTTTGTAGGCTCCAAGTACCTAAGGTAGGAAATGTGCATGTTTAGTGCTGAGGAAACTCACACTGTCTCCAGGCGATTGGGGTCACCTCCAGCTGTGTCCACACCGAGAGACGGGAGACAGGAGACGCTGTGCTGCCAGGTTTCCTTTAAGCCCAGCTCAGGCCCTGCCATAGTGACCTTTGCTCTGGGGAGTGGCCATGTCCATAGAACCGGGTTCTGTCATGAATATGCTCATTTAACTAGGGACCACCACAACTTGGTGGTGTTTCCCCACGAATTGTGACTGTGTCAGAGTTCCTTCTGGTGATAACCTTTGGGAAAATGCGTGTCTCCCTGACAGCCTAGAAAGGCATGCAAGCCAAGAGGAGAAGACGGAAACCGAGGGGTGTTGCCAGCCCCTGTTGTCTGTGGACCCCGTCAGAGCCTGCCCATTGCCTGTAGAGAAGGGACATGGCTTTTGCAGGCATTGTGGCCTCTCTTGTGCCTGTCGCTTGGCTCACTTAGAACCTGCACACAGCAGGCAGCTGGATAGAGAGCCACGAGAAGCAGGGAGCCAGCTGACAACTGGACGCTACTCCTTCCTGACCTAACATGTCCTGTGTGACCAACAGATGGACTCTTGGTGCCTGAATGCTGCAAAATCTGCAGAGGGGGTTTCCTTCTTTTCATTTCTACATACATTTTCCTAATTTTCTTACGTTATATACAAGCTTGTTTTGGAAAATCAGCAAGCAGAGATGTGCAGCAGGAAGGGAATGGCAGTCGATTAGCGGTCACCAGTGCTGGCTCCGCTGTCTAGCCTTCTGGACCATTTTGTGCATAGCTGTTGCTTTGTGTTTTTGTTGTACATAAAGTGAGATTGCGTTTTACATGCTATTTTATGATCAATGTTTAATTTCATATATTCCTCTGTATCTTTTCTGATGAGTGCAAAAACAATTGCTTAACTCTACCAAGATTTATTTATTTAGTTGAGTGCAGTGGGTGGGCATTTAGAGGGTTTTCTGTTTTCCCCTTCTGATGTGAGGACTGGGCTCCTCATCTCTGGCCCACCGAGGGTGGCCGGGGTTCTCTTTTTGGGAGGGAAAGTGACATCATCGGACCAATGGCATTGTGTTCTCTGGCCCACTGGGCGCTGTAACGCTGGCCTTGGCAGACTCGTCAGCAGCCCTGAGTGGTCCCAGGTGCATGCCCTTGGACCAGAGGTGGGGATGTGACACAGGTGGGCCGTCTCCTCCTCTTGTGCAGGGTGGATACACACGTGCACATATGCATATGTGCATCAGCATTTAGAGGATGTGCAGTCTGTTTTTCACTCTAGGCTTCCACTTACTGAATCCAAATACACAGGCCATGGGAAAAGGGTGAAAATAAGGGTTATGCACCCCAGCATAACCAGCCTCTCGAGGTCTTCACTGGCCCGACTTTCTGGGTGTCCCCATGGGTGTTACGCATCCTTCTGCACCATTTTTGATGGATGCATGGCATCCAGTGAAGAGTGTGCCCGTGAGAGCCCATCCCCCTTCTCTGCCACCTTCCATCCCCACCCCATCACACCCATCCTTGTCAGTCCTTCCCTTTGGTATTCCGTCTGTATGCCTCTGGGAATTAAAAAGTCATCACCCTCTTCAAATGCCATCTTCTTGACCTCTGAAGAGGGCTGTGAGCTGCTCTCTCCTCTGCCAATGTAAGCAGCTGAGAAGGACACTGGTGATGGTGGAATAAGGAGGCGGGAGGATGTTAAGGTGGACTCACATCTGAGTTACACTGTGGTTTTGTTTCCTTTTACTTTGTTGTTAATTAGTCATCCATCCATCCATCCATCCATCCATCCACCATTCTCCATCCACCATCCATCCTTCCTTCCATCCATCCATCATCCACCCATCCATCCACCCATCCACTTACCAGTATCTTTCTTTCTATCCATCCATCCATCTCTGGTATCTAGAATGGTGTCTGGCCTAGAGTAGTTGCTCAATAAATATTTGTTGAATGGAAAAATGAATGCATGAATGAATAATATAAAAGTCAAAGGTTTCAGACTTGGAGAGTTTATTTCCTGCCAACAGCCCACAGCAGGTCTACCTATGATATTCACATCCCCTTACTGGCATAACTTTCATACTTTGTGACGCTGAAAGGGCATCTCAAGACCTCGTAATCTTGCAGAGCTCTTTCTAAAGCAGTCATCCTTGGGAGGCATCCTGCCTAATCTTCTCCTTCCGAGTTCTTTGTCCCCCCCACCCATTCTTCCCCTCCCTTGGCAGCAGGCAAAGAAGGGCAATCTAGTTGCACTTTTATAAATGACACTTTGATGAAAATCATTTTAGATAAATCTTTGCACACATTCCTAATTATTTCCTTAGGTATAATTGCTAGATGTGGAATTGCTGAGTTAAAGGGAATACACATTTAAAGATTTTAATACCTGTTGCCAAATTGCCCTGCCCTTTAGGCATGTTATGTCAAATTATCACCTGGCCATCCCCCAACACACAGAAATGATAACAGTGCCCTTTTCCTTATATTCTACCAATACTGAGTATTATTTAACAAAGTCATTTATTGGTATGCAAAGTACCTCATTTTACTTTTCATTTCTGGAGCTTAATATATACATATATCTATATTTTATGTAGTTATCTATATCTTTCTATTATATATATATATATATATATATATATATATATGTCTTTATCCATCATTTATCTACCTGCCTACCTGCCTGCCTGCCTGCCTTTCATGGAATGTCGATCGTTCTTCTTGGTGAACTACCTGTCTATGCCCTTTATTGCCCTCTGTGTGTTCCCTTTGAGCATTTGAATTTTTCTTTTGAATTGTAGGATCTCTTCATACATCAAAGATGTTAACCCTTTGTCTTTTACGTATCTTGTAAGTGTTTCTTCTGAGTTTTTCACTTGCCTTTTAATTTTGTACATGGCATTTTTTAATGAGATAAGGGGATTTAAGTGATCAAATCTTTTAATCTGTTCCTTTACTGTCTTTGGTGTCATACTTTGAAAATAATTTCCTACCCCATTATTGTATTAATATACTCCTAAAATCACCTCTTATGTATTTATGATCTTATTTTTAAATATGAATCTTTAATCCACAGATTATTTATTTTGATGTATATTATTAGGGCAAAATTTTATATACATACATTATACACATATACATATTCATGATTTTGTATTATGAATGAGATTTTAAAATTGTATTTTTCAACTGTTATATAAACTATATAGGAAAACTTTTTATTTTGTTTTGGTTTTATGCAAATTAAATAAGTTTTAAAAATCATATCAGAGAAGTATAGAGTGAAAGCTGGAAGACTTATTTAAATTTCCCACCTCCACCCCAATCCCACTCCATTTCCCAGAGTTAATGATTAGCGATGGATTCGTGTGTCTCTGTCTGTATATACATACATACAGATATAAAGGAGTTTTGGGGTGCTGTTTGTTTTTTCCAAATGTGGGAAAATCCTGTATTTATTGATTTGCCACTGGCATTTGTGCACTTAAGAATATAGAGATCTATTCAATTCTCTTAAACTTCAACAAATTCCATGACATAAAGGCACCATAACATAGGTATTTCCCAATGGATCAATGATGGTATCATTCCCATTCTTCCTCTAATTAGAAACATACTGCAGTAAACACTCTGAAGCGCACCTGTGTATTTCTATAATGTACAGAGGGTGCCAAAAAATGTATACACATTTTAAGAAAGGAAAAAACTATTAAAATTGTAATACTCAATATATACCAATAACAAAAGATGAATACAAGTCACGTTTGACTTCTGCAATTACAAGAGGTGCTCAAAGTGGTTAACATCAGCGCCCAGACACTTCTGATTATGGTGAACTACTGCTTGGGCAACGCTGACCAAAGTGTCCACTTGTGTACATTTTTTGGGCACCCACATTGTCAGATTGCAGGGAATGGGTATTCAAAATTCTCCTGGCTTAGTGATGAATTGCCTTTTTAAAAGGGGCACAGCTTACATTTCTGCAGATTGTGTGAGAGTGGTCAATCTCTCACACTCTTGCCCACAAGTGTGTGTTAATAAACTGTAGTTTTTGGCAGCCTCATGCACCAAAGATATTTTAATTTTATATGAATTTCCCTTAGTATTTTCATAAAGATGTATTTTCTATTTATGCGACTTCCTTTTTAAATGTCCTCTTTATATTTTTGTACATTTTATTATTTGTTCTTTGCCTTAGTGATGTAAAGGAGGTCTTTATATATCAATACCTGTATGTTGTGTGTATGTTCATGGCTGAAAATTTTTTTTAAATTACTCTATCTTTTGAGGCTTCTTTACTAAAGATTATGAACCAAATTCTCCTATATTTTTATTGATGATTTCTTAGTTAAATATATTTTTATGTGAAGTACGTTGTGTGAAGTATTTCATGTGATGTGTTTGTTTAAATAATAGCCCATTGTCCCAATATGTTTATTGATCAGTCTGTTCTTTCACTGAATCGTCACCTTTATCAAAGCCATGTGTCTTGTATGGGGTTCTCTCTATCTGGAGAATCTCTCTACTATGCTATTTCAACAATTATAGTTTTACTATATTTTGTTTCAGCAGAGTACATGCTCTGTTAGTTCCCATTTCTTAAAATTTACTTTTGTCACATATTTTTTCAGATGAATTTTAGATTTTACTTGCTAAGTCTGATAGATGATCTTATCAGCAATTTCACTCGGATTTACAGTCTCATTTCATAAAATTTACGTATCTACAATATCACCTTTCCATCCATGAACATGGTATATCTCTTTGTTTATTCAGGCCTTATACCCTTATATAAAGTTTTATATTTTACTTCATAGAGGTCTTGCCCATTTCTTATTCTTTTATTTCTGGGTGTTTAAAATTTCCTCTGATAATTAATGACTGGTTTATAGTATATAAGAAAACAGTCATTTTCAGTATACTGATATTATTGTTGGCATTTTCCTGAACATTTATTAGTACCGACAATTTTATTCTTTACTCTCTGGATTTTTTACATACAGTCATTTTTAGCTACTAGTAGTGACAGTTTTGTCTGTTCCTTCTCAATAATTGTATCTCATATTTTCTTTTGCCTTTTTAAAAATCATATTATTTACATTAGCTAAGATTTACAGGACAGAGTGTCTTGCTGCTAGCTTGAAAGTAAATGCTCCCAATATTTTGCCATCAAACATATTGGGTGATGTAGGTCGTTTATCTTTATAATAAATTAGGAAGGAATGTTGAGTTTTATCAAGTGCTTTTGGGACATTGTTGATATACTATGGTTATTCTCCTATAAGACATGAAGATGGTGACTCGGTAGGCTTCCTGTTCTCGAATGATTCTTGAATTATTGGAATAAACTCTGGTTGTTCGTTGAGGAATTGTTAGGGTAAGGTTTATCAACTGCAAGGTTCATTTCGCTAATATTTTATTTCAGGATATTTACATCGATGTTTATAAATGCGATTGCCCTAGAGCGTCTATGGGTAGTGGTAGCAGTAGCACTCTTCTTCCTCCATTGCCTTCTCCTCTTCTTCCTCTCCCTTCTACTCCTCTTTTTCTTGTTTCCTCTATGCTACACCTAGTAGCGCTATCCTGGTCTCAGAGAACGAAAGGGGAGTTTTCTGTTTCTCTGTGCCCTGGGACAGTTTATAAACATAGAGATAATCTATTCCTTTGAAGGCCTAGTAAACTACAAGCATAAAACTGATTGGGCTTTCTTTTTTCTTTCTTTTGGATGTAACTGTCTATTATCTTTTAAATTTTTGCTATGGTTATTATTTTATTCAAGTATTTAACTTATCATTGAGTCATATCTGATCAGTTTTGTAGATAATCATCCATTTTAATACTGGTTTTTACATGTAATGGTATAAAGTCGTTCTGTATTTTATTATAGTTTGAAAAATCTCCTTTGTATCTGGATTTATGTCCCCTTCTTCAATCCTGATGTTGTTTATTTGTGTTTTCTCCCTTTAATCTTATCCATATTGCCAAGTTTATTTTCTTGGTCTTTTCAAAGAACCAACGTTTAGTGAGTCTTTTTTTTTTTTTTTCTGGAGGGTCGGGGGCAGAGAGTGTTCTATTTAATTAGTTTCTGCTGTTATTTTTATTAATCCCTTCTTTCTACTTTCTTCGGGTTTATTTTTACTTTTTTCTCCCCAGCTTCTTGAATTGAAGGCTTTTGTTCATTTGTTTTCAGTCATTTTCACTTTCTGTCCATTGACTTTGTTATAAAATTTCTGTTGAGTATCGTTTTAGCCACATCCTAGAATTTTTTATTTTGCTGTAACTTTGTTTTTACTTTTAATTTGAACATGCAGTTAACATAATTTCCATGTTTCAAACCTTATTGAGGTATTTTTGTATGTGTAGGCGAATGTATGTAACATTTCTGAAATGTTGTATGAGCGTTTGTCAAGACTTCATGTTTCTGTTGGGTGTAGAGTGTGTCACTAACTATATTCTTATTTTGAAATTTATTTATTTATTTATTTATTTTAAATTTATTGGGGTGACAGAAATTTATTTTTAAAATCTACTTTTCTTGTGTATATTTGAGGGAAGAGGTGGTAACATTTTCCTTGATGCATTTGTTAGTTTTCCATTACATTATTACAGTTTTTGCGTTATGTGTTTTAAAGCTTTGTTGTTAAGATGCATAGATGCTTGTAACTATGACTGTTCCTTGTCTTTTTTGACAGATTGTACCCCTTTTGGACATAAAAATCCCCTTTACCTACTTAATGTTTTTGCCTTATATTATATTTTTTCTGAGATTAATATTGCAATACCTACTTTTATTTGGTTAACATTGTTTCATGTATGTATGAGTATGTTCCATTCCTGTATTTTCAACCTTCATATGTAAGTTGGTTCTCACAGAAAGAATATGATTGTGCACGTATGTTTAACCTAATCCAATATTTGATATCCTTTCTTTTTTATACATGATTTTAACCCATTAACATTTAATAAGTTTACTGACATGTTTGGTTTTTTGCCTGCTATCTTATTTTTATTTATTTATTTTTTTAAGGAGGGCGCAGCTCACAGTGGCCCATGTGGGGATTGAACCAGCAACCTTGGTGTTATTAGCACCACTGAGCTAACCAGCGACACCTAAATTTTTTTTTTTAATCTTATTTTATGTTTTCTGTTTACCATGTTATATCAAGTTTTATTTATTCCTTTCTCCCTTTTAGCTGTAGCTCGCATTTTCTTTTCTGATTTAGAAATTATATACTTGGGAATCCAGTCATACAGTGGTAACACTTTATTTCTAACACATACATTTTAGCCTCTGCACACGTGTGTGTATTTCCACGTGCACACGTGTCCAGTCAGCACCACCCCCCTCAACAAGACAAGAGTCTTAGCTCTCACTTCTCATCTGATCTGTCGTCTCATCCCAGTCCTACCCCCTTGTCCTTCCTTTCATGTTCATATGATCTGATTTTAATTCTAGACATTGTCTTTAACACTATGCACTAAGCATTATTTAGACTTAAGTACAAATTTTAACTGACACTTGGTTCACCTATTTTTAACTTTTGTTTCCTCTGTTATATTAATTCTTTCAGAGAGAATCTGAGTCCCTTCATGTTTGAAAATGTGTTGTTTTTATCTTGCATGTGATGCTATATATAGAAATCTAGATTCAAAATAACTTCCTCCAGCCCTTTAACAATATTTCTTGGTGGTTTTGAGACACTCAGTGTTGGTGATGAGAAGTCTGATGACAAACCAGTTCTTACTCCTTTGTGGTGATAGGCCTGCCTTCCTCTGCATCTCTCTCTCTCTCTCTCTCTCTCTCTCTCTCTCTCTCTCATCTTTTTCATGGAGTTTAGAAGTTGTATTGGATGTGACAAGTGTGTAAATCATTTTTTTCAGAAATTTTTCTAGTACCTGAGGGATTCTGTCAAAATTAACCATTTTTATTTTTATTTTTTCAGTTTACAGACACTTCATTTCTCTCCTGTTGTCATCATCATTTAACCCTTTATTTAACTTATTTTCTTCCTGGAACCTATGGATATTAGGCCTTGTGGATTGTACCTCGATGTCTCTTAATTTTTCTCCTTCACTTTCCATTTTATTGATTGATCGATTGCTATTTTCATTATCTTCCATGTTAGAAATATGGTCTCTGCCATGTCTCTTCAGTTTTTCAGATCTTCAGTTGATTTTTAAAAAGTATATACAATCAAAATTTGAATTTTCACACCTTTTCTTTTTTCTTCTCTGAGTGCTCTGGTTCGAAGCAGTCATTTCTCTCTTAGTGGGTACAATCTTCTTTATTTTTTCTAAAGATACATGTTAGAAATTTTAATTAAATTGTTCCTGTTCTCTAAATTACTCTTGTTTCTTATGGGTTCCTTTTGGTCCTTCTTTTTTGTGTGTTTAGCTTCCCTCACATGTCTAGGGAGCCTTTTTCTCACTTATATTTATGAGAAGTAGTGGCTTTGTGTGGTGGCTGGCAGGTGGGGTCTGTCCCACCCCAGGATTCACTGAGGATTGGGAAGGGTGCTTGTGGCTTCTTAGGAGGAGGGTCCCGTACTGTTGGACTCCACACAGGTGTGCACACTGGGACTCACCTGCCTCCCCCCACCCATCCCCACTCAGCGGCAGGAGAACGGCTTCCAGTCTGGTGGGGAGAACGCCCCCCTTCATTTCCTTCTCCATTGCACCAGAAACCTTCTAGCTCTTCTCCTCAGAGCTCCGTCCTCACTCTAGGACATTCTTCAGGCCAGGGCATTCCTGCCCTGCTAGGGTGGCGTTGGGTCTTGGCTTTGGAGTTCAGGCCCTCTCCTGCCACTCTGTTCTCATTCAGCATCCTGAGTTTTTCTGGTCAGCTCATTTCTTTGAAGGTGTCTCCCATGCATGGGTTGGATGCTGTGTTTTCAGTCTACGCCATCAATCTGCTCCCATCTATTGTCCATCTTGTAGAATATCTCAAAATTTCTGGCACTGATGACCCCCTTTCTTGTTTTTTAATGTCCTTAGGGAATTATTCTGTGTGAAAAAATAATGCCATTTCCAGGGTTTTCGGGTGGCAGAGGAGAGGTGTGCCCAGTTTCCCACCTTGATACAACGCACTGCCGATTGTGTTTAAATTTGGACTCTCTGGGTTTTAACGTTCGGTAGGGTTTTCTAGCCAGTCAAACATATCACTGGAAAGTAATGATAAATTTTCCTATTTCCACTGCTTCTTATTTGATACTCTTTGCTGGTTGGATTGGTTAGGATTTCCATCACAGGACTTCAGAACAGTGGTCGTAGAGCATCTTCACACGTGCAGTTTGTTGGTAATTTTAATGAAGGTGCTTCAAAGTGTTTCACCAATAGGCATGCTTTTGAGTTGTTTTGAGGCAGATATTTTGATGATCTTATTTTCCTATTACCAAGGATTTTTCTAAAAATCAGAAATGAACAGCCAGTTTCAGTAGAGGCCTTTTTGACATCTGTCAGAACGATCGCGTGGATTTTGTTCTCTGTCCTATTGGAATAGATTTCTGAGTATTGTGCCGACACGTCTGTGAAGCGCTCTGGGGGTGGGGGGTCGGGGGGTTACCCTTTCTGAAATGAAGATGCCACCACCAGCTTGCTCCCTACGTGGTGTCTTCCCTTCTCCTTGGAGCAGACGGCCTCTCCCAGGTGGTCTGCTCGCTCACCCCATGGTGCCGTGGGGTGCTCGCACGCAGGGGGGGAGTTAACTCAGTGCCCTTATTCCATCGACTCTAAATGGTGGACACTTAGTAAATGACGGCCGAACCCAGTGGAACTACTATTTATTCTTCCAGGGTTTGTGGCAAAAAAATCCAAATATCCCAGGAATAGTCCAGCTCTTCATGGGAAAGCTGCTTTATTTGCTCTCACCTGTTATATTTTGGGGCATATGAGGCTCTGTGCCTAGGGATTTGTAAAGATGGGGCGTGGGTGTCTCCTCGGGAGGTGGGGCTGCAGGGTGGGGAGGGTGATCCGTGATGGAGGGGGACCAGCTCGGGAGGTGCCTGTTTTCTTCATGCAACCATCACTAAAAATGGCATCTGGGAATGATGTTTTCATCAAAATGATGCAACTAAAACACTTTCATCATTAGAAAGCTTATTACTATTTTTAAATCTCATTTATTTCACTCTAATCCAAAATATATACCGGGGGTGCCAAAAAAATGTATACAAGTGGGCACTTTGGTCAACGTTGCTCAAGCAGTTGTTTGCCATAATCAGAAGTGTCTGGACGCTGATGGGAACCACTCTGAACACCTTCTGTCATTGCAGAAGTCAAACGTGACTTGTATTCATCTTTTGTTGTCAGTATATACTGAGTGTTACAATTTTAATAGGTTTTTCCTTTCTTAAAATGTGTATACATGTTTTTTGGCATCCTCTGTATATATGGCTAGTTACCCCAATTTTTAAAAAAAAAATGTTGAAGATTGATCCCTGCTGAATGGAGGTAGATTTCCATTCATTCGGCTTTCTCTTTAAAAATAACTTTTATATTTTTATGATTAGAAAAATGCCCATGAAATAGTTTGGAAACTGCACAATAGTATTCAGAAGACGTTTAATCCCATCCCCAGAGATGGCATTTTGTCATATGTCCTTTCATTGTTTCCTATACATATATGTTCTTTTTCAGGATTGGAATCAGACTGCAATCACAGTTTTATGTTTCACTTAAAATGGCATCATGAACATCTTCCTGTCCTCTGACGTATTTTTTGAAAGCATGACTTTAACGTGCAGTATCCGCAGCAACATTAATGTAACCGTCCCCTCTCCTGGACATTGAGGTCGGCTCTGTCTTCTGTCACTGTAAGCGGCAGGGCAGCCCACTTTGTCTTCATCGCTGATCGCATTCTAGGCTGATTCTAGGAGGGGAGGACTGAGTCATAGGTTATAAATATTTTTGAGACTTTTGATACATATGCCAACTGCTTTCAGAAAAAGAGTACCAATTTACCTCCCTTCTAACTCTTTGCAGCCTGTCCTTTATGTGTTACCAGGAGGAGATATTGTCATTAAAAACATACGTGCACACACATGCACATACACGCGCGCACATGTGTGTGGGGCCTATTTTATAGGCCACAGCGGGTTCTGCTGTTTTAAATCAGATCCCACCCATGACAGACAACATAAAGGAAACTTGGGCTGTGAACAAGACTAGAGTTGGTGTGTAAATGAGTCAGCATGTGAGGACGGTGGGAGGAGGGTGGGGTGTCCCGGAGAGGCACGGTGGGACAGGCCGAGAAAAGGCAGTGTGTTCGCGTCAGGGAGCTTCCCATGAGGCTCTACTCGGCGCCACTCGCTCCACCCAGCAGGCCCCCCAACACGTCTCTGCTCCATGTCGACCTTGCCGGCACGAAGCAGCCCTCAGCCCGAGCTCAGTGCAGAGGAGAGAAGTGGAGCGAAGATGGGTAGAGTTCTCCTCCGGGCAGCCGCTGCTCCCGGGGCCGGAGCAGAGGCCGGATGGCGATGGTGGCCCAGGACGAGGCACGGCCTGGTTCTTGCAGGAGCTGGGCACCAGGGGGGCTGGCGTCTGTGGGGCCCAGCCTGCACGTGACTCTCCCAGGATGTCACGGGAAACTGCTCGTGAGGGGCTGACACAGAGTCTGGCTGAACGCTTCTAACAAGGTAACGTTTGTGCTCATGGGCTCTGTGCACATTTAAGAATTAATTAAATCCTTTAAGGAGGTCATTTATGGTAGAGACCGAAGAAGGCACTCAGGGGCCAAGTCACCCGCAGCGAGGAACGCGGCATCTATCCAGTCACAGTTTGCCCGCCGCGGCAGCCCGCAAGACCGCCTTCCTCGTCTGCTCCGCCGAGCGTTCGGGGCCTCGAACCCGTCCCTCCCAGTAGACTCCTGGGGAGCCGTGTTAAACCCCGTCACTTCCAACTTCATCTAAGGTGTCTCTATCCCATGCAGTTCCCTCAAAGTCTGCAGTGTGGGATTCAGAATCTCCCAGCACCATCAAAGTCCTAGGAAAATATATTACTAGGAAGTGGAGCCGCTGCTTGTGTGTTCGTTACAACAAGCCCGGCTGCCACGCAGGTAATCTCCACGTCAGAAGCATTGGCTCAGGCAATATCGGGGAAAACACAACCTTTTTAAAAACATCCTAAGTTCTCTTTCTCACCCTTTGAGGAAAGAATGCGGTTCATTGTGAAGCTAAACCCCAGCTATTTACTTATTCTTATAAAGATTTCACCGATATTTGAAATATTTCTCTCTTGAAAAACAAGGCACACTCTGTGGGTCCAGTCTCAGAGCCGCATTGCTGTTTCCGGAGCTCAAGGCTTTCAGAGAAAAGGCTGTGGGTCCCCATCCGGGCCAGGTTCTCAGTGTAAGGACAACTTGACATGCTTCACACAAAGGGACACATCCATTACCTGTGTTTCTTCTTTGGTTGGTTTGACTGTTTCTCCTTCACTTGTGAGCTCAAGGTGGTGTTTGCAGCAGACAGGACCCTTTTTCCCTGAGCTTGAAGGGGAGCAGGCGTCTGCCAGCACCCGCCCGTGGTGAGGAGGTCCTCAAGGAAGGGCAGCAGAGGCCGCCTGCTGGACTGGCCTCGGCCTAGAGGGGCGAGGATACCTGCTCCTCCCCGGAAGATGGAGCAGGCCCCGACCCTGACGGCAACCCCTGGGCTCTGGAGGGATGAGCGTTTGCGGCATGTATGGGACGGGCCCAGGAGGCAGAGAACGGAGGAGTCCATATATTTTCGAATTAAATTTTTTTCTGTAATGGGGAGAAAAGGTCAATTTATTTCTATTTATTCAGAGCTTAAGGACATCCTTATCTACTCTGATCTGAAGGTCCTAAAGAAGGCGCAGTCCTGAGCAGGGAGAAGCCTGCCATCGGGGTGTCCTCGGCAACTTCAGGAGGTGCAGGAACCCCACATAAAATAACTGGGGTCATGGGTGATACACCCGCCGTCACACTCCTTGGCTCTCCAGGAGCAAGCCCAGCTGGCTCCCAGGGTGTCTTTAACACCCGTCTACCTTCGTCAGACCCCATCCGTATGAGAAGCAGGCCTCAGGCTGGAGCTGCTGCAGGCGGCAGGATTCAGCCAGAAGTTAATAACAGTGTTCTCATTTTATTTATTTTTATAATTACCTTTAATTTAGAGCAAGTGATACAAATTTCCATTTAGGGTAATGATATAGTTTTCTTTTAAATGCATTAAAGTAAAAAATAGTGAATTAATTAAAAAAATATTACCAGGGGTACAAAAACACAGTGAGAGCGTGGAGGTGGTTTATTGCAGTAGAGCTCTGTGGCAGTGTCAGGGAGGTGACACGTCGGTGCCTGCAGTCGGAGACACAGGTCTGTATGGCCCTTTTAAGCTATTTTTATTTTACTTATTTTCCAAATTAGGTGAGGGGACCCTGAGCTTCTGGAGACTTTAGGATGTTAGAAAGCAGAGCTCTGCAGAAAAGCCCCTGAAAACAGGACTCATTGACCCTGGAGGTTTAACATGGATACAAGCCCAGGAGAGTGTTCCAGAAAGGCCCCTAGAAAGAGCAGTCCCTCTCCTATCAGAACTACTAGTTTTCCTAGAAAGAAGTAAGGATGCCTGATGAACCTTAGAGCTCTAACACCTGAGAAAAGATTTACTAGATGTCAAGCAATACATGATGGATTCTGATTTCCCCCCTCACCTTTCTCTGTATTCTGACACCTACTTATAAGAGATATCCTTGGGGCACTTACTATGCTCTTCCTGCTTTCAGTTTTGGTATAAGGCCGAGAATCTGTTCTCTTCTAGAAGAGACTTGTCTAGGCCAATGGAAAAGTCCTCCTAATACCTAACACATAAAGGATGCTCACTCATTCATTCCATCCATCCATCCATTCATCCATCCATCCATCATCCATCATCTATCCATCCATCTATCCATCCATCCCTCCGTCCATCCGTCCATCATCCTCATCCATCATCCATCCATCCATCCATCCATCCATCCTCCATCCATCATCCATCCATCCATCCATCCATCCATCCATCATCCATCCATTCATCCATCATCCATCCATCCATCATCCATCCATCCATCCATCCATCCATCCATCCATCCATCCATCATCCATCATCCATCCATCCATCTATCCATCCATCCATCCATCCTCCATCCACCTTCCATCTATCCATTTACCCCTCCATCCACTCAGTAAATATTTATGAAGAGTATTCTGTGTATTTCACAATAAAAACTTAAACAAAAAAGTACTGGGTGCCCAGGTGGGCATTGGGAATAGTGATAATAGAGGGAGACATTGTCACTGCCACTGCAGAGTGGCCATGGGAGAGGCAGAAATTGAACCAGTGGTTGTTTGGCACCAGGTTGAATGAATGAGGGGTGAGTGAGTGGTATGTAAATCCCTTTTCTATGTCACTGCTGGACGCTGGGGCCTGTGCACTTCAGGGCTGCTGGGGTGAAAAAGCAGTTTCGTGGATCAGAAGTTGCACATGCTGGTCCCTGGCCAGCTGGGTTTCTGGAGTGAGATGACAGGCACTGCAGAGCCTACTCGATCTGTCCCCAGCCACTGAGGGCCTGCTGGCCTGTGCAGAGGGCACACAGGGCCGGGCTCCCTCCTGGGGCTCCAGCAGCTGTGGAGGGGTGTGGGGCGGGGCAGTGGTCACTGCAGAGGCAGCAGGGACGCGGGGGCAGGTGCCCAGGCAGAGGAGCAGTAACATGACGGGGTCCCAGGGGAGGCCAGGCACAGCGGTCTCAACCTCCCTGCCAGGGAACATGTGGCCTCTGGAAGGAGAGGCACACCAGTTTCCCAGGGTCTGGGTGACACATTCTCCAGGCAGCATCAGGTGCTTTGCCAGGCTGGCCTGCCTCCTTGCTTGCTGTGTGTGCCCGCTGGGAGTGGGGGCGATTGTAGCTGCTGGTGGCCCCCTGAGGCTTAGTGAATGCCTGCCCCACCTGCTCCTGGGAGCCCCGTTTCTGGCCCCACGTGTCCAGGTGCCCTCATGCTGTCTCACATGCACGCAGCGGGCTGCAGAGGGCTGCATGTGGAGCAGGGCACTGCGCTGGAGCCCGGCCCTCTGGGCTCTGTGCTGTGAAAGGAGGCCCGGCACCCCGGCAGTATGGGGTGGGCAGCGGGAAGGGGGGACGCGGCAGTGCTTTGTAAACTGCAAGCTGTCAGCACCGAGCACTGGCGTTCCCCAGTCCTTCGTCAGCGAGCGTGGCAACAGCTGAGCACTCAGGGGTCTGAATGTGGTCAGTAGGACCTGGATGGGATCTTGGGCCGTTGGGGGACACTCCTGGGAGGGACATCTGGCTGTAGATTGAAGAAGTTACCCAGGGTGGGGGTGGGGATGGGGACGTGCGTATCGATGCAGAAGGAACAGCCTGTACAAAGGCCGTCTGCTGAGAGGTAGCCCGTCAACGCCACACACACCTCTGAGGATGTCTGGGTGATGGGGACTAAACTCCCCTAAAATCCCTTTTCCTTGAGGTGAACAAGAAAAGCCCTATGGGGAACACCCAGGGGTGGAGTTCCAGATCCTTGGCCGCGGCAGGGGCAGCTGTGCAGGGTGGAAGCATTCTTGGTGCCCGAGCGCTTACTCTGTGTGCAGGGCACGCCGGGAAGGTGCAGCCTCCACGCTGGGCACTTCCTGAGGGGCCCGAGCTCATGGCCAGGACCCCGGGGTGGGCATGGAGCCCTGTGGTCTGGTCTGGATGTGAGTGAGCTCGCGCAGGAGAGCAGGGATGGGACTGAGTGGGCATGGTCCTGGGGCAGCGGGAGGCTGTGTAGCAGGCAGGTGGCTGAAAGGGGGAATGAGGCCTTTTGTTGCGCTTTCAAGCGACAGGAAATGGAGCCCCAACCAGTTTGAAGCACCAGGAGATGGTCCTGGCTCCTGTGACTACAAAGTATGTACGTGGTGTGGCTTCAGATGCCATTTGATCCAGGACTTCAAATTATGTCACTGAGCAGCTGACTCCTGTGCGCCGCCTCCTTGCCACTGGCCTTACCCCACCCAGGGTGCTACACCCCGACCCCAAGCAGCTGCAGACTCTTGGTAGCAAAATGACTGCCAAAGCTCCAGCCGTCACTGGAGAGTGTCTGAAGCATCTGTAGCTCCCTGACAAGCTCCAGGCCTCACTCTCAGTGGCTAGAATCAGGTCATGTGCTGAGCCTTGAACCTATCACCGAGGCCAGGGGAGTGGTAACTCTGACTGGCTCAGTTAACCCCACAGTCAGGGTCTGGAGCTCCACTGCCTCCCACCCAAACCCCGGGGCTGAGGAGGCAGAGAGGGAACCCCGGGCAGGGACTGAGATAGGCGTGGACCGAGGGACGATGTATGCCCAAGCCAGTGCCGGCAGGAAACCAACCCCATGACTGCACAGCAAGTCCCCAATCCCACTGAAAGTCCGGGCAGGGGTGGTGTTCTTGGGGAGCCCCTTCCCAGCGGGGGTTGTCTTTAGCCCCAGGCTCCCCTCCCAGCAGAGTCGTGCTGGGGGCTGGTCATACCCCCCAGTGGGGTGTGGCTGTGGGAGCCTCCCCAGAGGTGGTACCGTGGTGGTGAGGTCTTTGTAACACTCGAGGGAACTACAAACAGGTAGCGCTTGGCTGCCACAGGCCTGTGTGTTACAAAACACTCTGGCCATTAAAAACCTGCTACTGACTTTAATGGCAATGAAATATGTGCTGTTTATGAGTAATTAGCCACTTCTGGAAAAGAGCTCTGTTCCTTTAAATTTATGGGGTGCCTTGATTTATGCATTTCATGGGGGGATGTCATGTTACATCACATCAACCTGAGGTAATTTGATGCAAATCAAGCAGACGAGCTGGTGAATGGAGACCTTCTCTCCTGCCTCCTGAAGTGCGTTCCTGCATGAGGGGCACCCCGGCCCTGCTCCGCTGGGCTCTTCTCGCTTGCTTCCTCAGGACAGACTTGGGGGAGCCTTCAGTCCTGCACGCCCTCCCTGCAGCCTCCCACCACTGCAGGGGCTCCCGGAGGACGTCTGTCCCCAAGGGTGGCAGAGACTGGCTTCTGGCTCGTGCTGGTCCTGGGCTGTGCAGAGGGTGGTGCAGGCCAGCAGGTTGATGGCTTCCTCATCTCAAGGACCCCGGGCTTGGTCAGTACACACAGGACACGATATGATCAGAGTCAAATTTTATATGATCTGATCAGAGAAGGAATTAGGAGAAACAGAGACTGGTGGGCTTGGGGTCCAGCGGGGAGGGGGGTAGGGGAGGAGGGGGTAATACTGTTGGAATCTTTTTGTAACAGCTAGCCCCCCTTTAGCTGCTTAGAGTGGAGAGGCAAGAACACTCCAGAACTTGTTGGTCGGACTGTCCCTCTCTTTGTACATTGTTTCTTCTTTCATCCAGCCAACTAGCATTTACTTAGCACTGACTACATTTCTTGAGTGCTTAAGAGGTAACCAAGGGAAGCAAAACACAGACACAGATCTACTAACTTGTATGTAACTTTAGCTGGGTTGCCTGTCTTCTGGCCTCAGTTTACCCATCCATAAAATGGGCACATCAGACTAGGTGACTCGAACTACATGACCTGGGAGGTTTCTCCAGCTTTGCCACGCTCAGTACCACAGTCTGCATAGAGAGGACCATGCATACATCTCATTCACAGGTGGAGAAGTGTCCCCAGGTCGTCGGGGTGCAGGTGGAGGAGAGTGGTGGGAAGTGGGATTGATGGGCTGCGGGGGCCAGTTGGTGGAAGCCTTTGGCATGAATTCCTACTTGTGCCCCAGAAAGAACAGTGGCTGTGATCTTTGCCTGTTGTACTTACATGGCGGTCCCCCTTGGGACAAGAGAGGGCAAGCAGACACAGGCTGGCCACCTGCTCGGGGACAGCACCCCTCTGTAATCAGGGCCCGTCGCTTGGGCCCAGCACACAGCGTGCTGCCCAGCAGATTGGTATCCTTGGCAAGACTGCAGATGCTTTTTAATAGGTTTCTCTGGGTAAAGCAGAAAGCAGGGGCTTTGTCTTCTAGCACCAGGGCCTTTTCCTGTGAAAGCACTTTCTAGAATGCTCGCCTGGCTTCCTTGAAACAGCAGTCGGTGGGTCCCGGGTCGTAGCTGTGGGTACCTGACTTTGGAAGGAAGCTATGGTTGGAACAAGGCCACCTAACCCCCCTCCCACGTCCCAGGGTGGGTGCGCCATGATACTACGGAGGAAATTTAGGTCCAGTGCAGTCTTTAATGTAAGGATTTTAAAATGGAACCTTGCTATTGTTTTAATTTGAGTCTTTTTGCTTTCTAATTAGGAGTGACATTTTTGTGGTCATTAGCCAAATTTCTTTTCTTCTGTGAATTTCCTGTTCGCATACCTTTTGTCCAGGCTTCAGGTGGGGGTGTACAGCTTTTCCACATTAACTGCAAATGCTTTAAAATAAAAAAGGTGAGGTGATTAACCTCTTGACTACCCCATGGGGCCTGGGAGGTGGGACCTCGGGGAGGCTTTGGAAAGGTGATGGACCAGGACGGGGAGTGGTGACACGCAGCAGGTCACTGTCGTCGCAGAAGAGAAGAGGGGGCAGCAGCAACCTTTGCAGATTGCCCGCTCGGTGCCAGGCGTGGCTTCCAGCACCCCACACGCGTGTTCCCGTTCAGTCCTCCCAGCGACCTTGGTATTGCCCCCATATCACAGATGCGTAACTGAGGACGTGTCCCCTGGAGCTCACAGGCCTTCCCTTCTTCTGGAATAAGACACAGTTCACCTTCTGGTGGCGGCAGCCATCTTTTCATTTGTCACAGGGTCCCGGAACACAGCCTGCCCTGGGAGCCCCGAGGGTAACAGTAGCCCTGGCGGTGGGCCAGTCACTTCTAGACGGCGGGCACAGCTGTGCCCGTAATGCCTGCACCCCAGGCCTGGGAGCTGGGGAGTGCCCGGGGCCTCTGGGAAGTCTCCCTTAGGAAATACCTGCTGCCCCCTGACCTGAGGGTAGGGAGGCGCTGGTGTGACGATTGATCGTGAGGATGAAGCACAGCCTGTCCAGGTAGGGGGACCGCCCGCTGGCTGCCGGCATTCCCTCCCTTATAAGAAGAGGGATACTAACTGCTTCATGGTAACGTGTCCCCGCCCCCCCGTGTTCAGCGTCAGGGATGCCGGGCTGCAGCCGTTCGCCGTGACTGGTGATGGTTCGGGCTCGGGGCCTGGCTGGGAGCTCCCGCCGTGTCAGGTGGGCCACGCAGGCGTAAATCGGGGCAGGAGGACACTGAGGCGTGAAGCAGTGGCCAGCCTGGCCGGTCGCCTCAGTGTGCAGACGGGCAGCTGTGACTCAGAGCAGGGCTGGCCCCGGAGATACAGGTGTGGTTCCAGGGATGCAGGAGCCCACAGGCAGGAGCCAGGCCACCTGCTGTAGGTACAGGCAGAGCGCCCTTGTCCGGGATGCCCCGCCACATGGCAGGCAGGTGCCCGCTGGCAGAGCAGGCCAGCACCCCGCCCTACGGAGGGGCCGTTCATTGCACACGCGCTCCCGAGGCCTGGCGTGGAGGCGCTGTTCCGGGCGCAGTGGAGGGGGCCTTCTGTTCTGCTCTGTGGGCCCCCATGTACCTGACTGTGGCGGGATCTTGGGAAGACAGGAGGGAGGCATCGGCCCAGCTGCAGCGTGGAGCACCGGGGAAGGGCGTGGAGAGAGTGGCAGTGTCGTCCTGGCAGCAGATGGCCCCCAGGCCTCCCCTGCTCCCGGCACTCAGAGGCAGTGGAAACGCACAGGCATTGTCGTCACAGAGCTCCCAGTCCCCTGACCCACCTGCCAGGGAGTGGTGCCCAGAGGTGGTCATGCCTGTGGCTGGTGTTTCGGGTGAGTCCTGGGAGGGCAGATGTTTCTGATTCTTCTCTCTGTGGAGCCAGGCATTGTGCACACACAGATAGTCAGGAAATGCTGAGTGAATGAACAAATGAATGAATGAATGAATGTTTGCATGCGCAAGTGTGAGTATGCTGAAGGAAGCAGGGGAGTCCAAAGGAGAGGGGTTTCTAAAGGGAAGGTTGAGGGCCTGGGAACCCCTTCACCCAGAATTTGTTATGTGCAAAGCACTGGGCTTTGGTCAGACATGGGGTTCCTTTGAGGTCCCAGACAGGGGTGTTGGGCCATGAGACAGGGACCCAGATAATCCACTGTGACGTGGACAGGGATTAGCTCCTTCTGAGGAGGAGGAGGTGGGCAGTGGGGCACAGCTGCATGGCCGGGCCGGTGTTTGAGGTAAGTCTCTAAGGAGCACACTTGTCAGAGAGCAGGGGCCCTGGTGGCCCAGGAGTGGCCTGTGGGCTGAGTCCTCTTCCCCTGGGTGTCCCCTTCCTCCCCGAGGATGGACACTGTGTACCAGGTCTGGCACATTTGTTCTTTGGTCTGTCTGTTCCTTTATTCATTACTTTCCTCATTCAGTCATTTACTTATTCGCTTGCTCCTTTGTTCATTCATTCAGCAAATGTTGACTGAGTGCATCTTCTGCCTGGCCCCATGGCAGTGCTGGGGGAGACCCCAGTGAGGCCGATGGTCGTGGTCCCAACTCATGGAGCTTCTGGATAAGTACACAGCCCAGCCTGGCCCAGTGTGAAAGCTGCTGTGACAGGAAGGGGACAGAGAGGAGGCCACACAGTCTGGCCTGGGGTTTGGTGGTACATGTACTCTGTCACCAGCTAACAGGGCACAGGGAGCAGGGAGGCCTGCAGAAGAGGGAGGCCTGCAGAAGAGAGAGTGAAATACACAGGAGGGCACCGAGTCCCCCCATGGGTGCCCTGAGAGAGGGGTCCTCTCTCCAGGTACTGACAGGTTTACACAAGTGACCTGAAGGCGCTCCCTCCTCAGGCACATCAGTGGAGAATCTGTCTTTGTGCCCCTTCCTTCCCGGTCGAGTTGGAAATTGCTTCTGTCCCTGGAGTCCATCTGCACGTGGTGGTGATGTCAGTGGCCGGGGCAGCGGCTCCCAGCCGCCCTTGTGTCTGTGAACTGGGCCAGTGCGCAGCCAGTCCCCCCAGCAGGTGTTCCTGCCGCTCTGGTTGGGGGCTCATGGGCCAGTCTTCCCTCCTCTCCTGGGAGAGGCCTGTCCGGTTCAGCCTAGTGACCTGCACAGGAGCTGGAGATGCTGGACTGGGGTCCCCTGTTGGCCTGAGCACAGTGGCTGCAGGCGCAGAGTCCCTACTGTGTGCCTGGGCTTTTGCTCGCTAGTGAGTGAGTGTGTCCTGATGAGCTGATGCGCATCTGACCCCGTGTCTTCCACAGGTGCCCTTGTGAACGACCCTCCCTGTGCCGATGTCTGTGAATCGTTCAGAATCAGGCTCTTTCTTTGATCACTCTTGCATGTGTGCCTTCTACATTATATTTAGTTTTGCCCCGAATCCAATCTGAGACTTCTGTGAAATGAAAACAAACGTTTGACACGCTATCATAGTCCAGAAATGCTCAGATGCAAACAGCTCGAGTCAGGGGTGAAAGGGTGCTGAGGTGTGGCTGGGCGCCTGACCCCTGGCCGCTGCTGTCCTCTGGGAGGAAGGGACTGCAGGGGTTCTGTGGGGGCCGGGTTCCCCGTTTTGTTCTAGGCCAGTGGCTGTATGCTGAGGCTGAGCAGGGAGCCGAGGCAGGTTAATAGGGAATTAAATACCTAACTTCCTGCCAGGATGAAGTCTGTTTAAAAAGAGAGAGAGAGCTAGCGCGAGAGAAATAATCAGTCTACTACATGACAACTGCTGGTATTTTTCTCGGTTTTGCGATAGCATTTTAGAGGTAGGTCATTCATTAAAAGCATATATGTACTGGGGGTGCCAAAAAATGTACACACATTTTAAGAGATGTTATCTATGCTCAAGCAGCAGTTTGCCGTAATCAGAAGTGTCTGGACGCTGATGGGAACCACTCTGAACACCTCTTGTCATTGCAGAAGTCAAACGTGACTTGTATTCATCTTTTGTTATCGGTATATATTGAGTATTACAATTTTAATAGTTTTTTCCTTTCTTAAAATGTGTATACATTTTTTGGGCTCCCTCTGTAAATATAGCTTTTGTTGTTTTCCGCGATGGGGTGGACACAGTTCAGATAAATCAATTACAGAGAATTAGGGGACCATTTCCTTTCCAAACCATCCCATCTGGGGGAAGTGGAAGCACCGTGTCATGGCCTGGATTCTGTGGGGGGCAGGGCTGGCTTTGCCCACCCAATGCTGTCCATTGTTGGGGTGCTCTGGCCATCACCCTCTTCTGCACTTACCCATCCCAAGCTCCCAGGACCGTCATGCGGACAACCTGGTCCTCCAGGAGCTGCAGGCGAGGCTCATACGATGCCCGCTCTCACCGAGCTCCAGCAGAGGCAGCTGCGCGAACGTGTCTGGGGGCTGAGTGACCACCTCCAGCCTGGGGCAAACCCAGGAAGGTCTCCTGGAGTCAGGGACACCAGGATGGAGCCTGGAGGGTGGATGTGGGCTGCGCATTTGGAAGGCCGGGGAGGGACTGGCTGCCAGGGGACCTGGGGAATAGTCCTTCTCCCACTTTTTTGCTGCTAGAGAGGGAGGAGGAGACCAGTACTGTGTTCCAAACTCTGGGTGCCTCTTCTCTCTCATGCATGGGGCTCTCACAAGGGCTACGACTTCTACCTCTGACGTTGAGTCTGTGGTCCGGAGTTTATTTTTCCCTTTATTTTTATCCATTGTGTCTGATCCACATTAGGTGGAAAAGATCTAATATGGCACAGCAGTGGTGTGAGGCATGCAAGGTGTGATCAAAAACTACGGTGAATGTTTAAATAAAATAATTTATTACAGTAAAAGACACATTGCCATTAATCCCCCTCAAAATACTCCCCTCACTTTGAACACACGTATCCCATAGTTCCTGCCATTGTCTGAAGCAGTTCTGGAAGTCCTCTTTCGTGAGTGTCTTTAGTTGCGCTGTCATGGCTGCCTCGATGTCCTGAATCATTTTGACTTCGGGAAGAGCCAGAAGTTACACGGTGCCAGATCTGGTGAATAAGGTGGATGGGGACACCCCATAATGTTATTATTTGACAGAAATTACCATAAACCAGAAGCGATGTCTGACACGGAGTGTTGTCATGATGGAGGAAGATTTACAGCACACTTTGAAACACACCTTCTCTCAACAATAGCTCACACCCGACTGACTGCACTGAACAAGTTGAAACTTGTCACACACTGTTACTAAGGTTCAACGTGCCACTTCCCGTATTGAAGATCCCTGCCTTTCCATTGGATGGCACTCGGCAGCAGCATTCACCGTATTTTGTGATCACAATGGAAAGGCTCTGTGTCACACATCACTTCTGGTATATGGCAGTTTCTGTCAAATACAAACATTACAGTGTGTCCTCATCCACCTTATTCACCCGATGTGGCACCGTGCAACTTCTGGCTCTTCCCCAAATTCAAAATGACCATGAAAGGTAAACATTTTGAATCTATTCAGGACGTCGACGCAGCCATGACAGTGCAACTAAAGACACTCATGAAAGAGGCCTTCCAGGACCCCTTCAGAAAGTGGCAAGAATGATGGGATAAGTGTGTTCGAAGCGAGGGGGAGTATTTTGAGGGGGATTAATGGCAATGTGTCTTTTACTGTAATATATTTTTTATTTATTTAAACATTCACCATAGTTTTTGATCACACCTTGAACATGTCAGGCTATGACACCAAGAAGCTTCTGGAGCCTATTTCACCCCAGATCTAAACTCCATGCTCCACGGATTGACATGTAAGTCTGTGCCTGGCCCGCCACTTCCCCGTCTCTCCTCTTCTCCCGGAACATTCTGTGCTTAGTCCTCATTTTGCACATGCTGATCCCTCTGTGCCCCACACGCTTCCTTTCTTCCCTGCCTCGTGGCATCCTCCAGGCTGAGCAGAGGCTGGCCCCTTCCCAGTCCTGAAGCTCACTGGTCTTCTTCCCTTCTCTCCCCAGAACGCCTGCCCCACTGCACATGCTGGGTGCCTCCGTTTCCTCCGTTGACTCCCGTTGCTTGTCTTTGTGGGTCCATCTATCTCCCTGTCCCTGAGTCAGCTTTCAAAGGCAAGAATCTGGCCTTGCATGTACATCTCTAGGTCGGCCCCAGTCCCTGCCACACAGAGGCGTCAGGACATGGTATTGGATGACACGAGCCCTACTTACAGATGCACCAGTGAAGCTGACCTGATTAGGGGCAGGAAAGCACTTTACGTGCTTCAGTTCTGTCCTTTACCTCTGGCGTTTCCTCCCCTACCAGAGCCAGGTTCTTTCCCCCAGAACGCTCCGCTGACCACTGTGCTCGGCTCCTACATAGGCACAGCCTCTGCATGTAAGTCACGTTTCTCACCCACAATCCCATTCACTTTCTCAAAAGCCCGTGACGTGTGTATGACAGCTACTATCAGCCCATTGTAGAGATAAAGAAACCGAGGCTCTGGCAGGTGCCCAAGGTCAGACAGACACCAGAGGAAGGGCTGACACTGGGTGCGTGTTTCTGGACCACCACGTGTCCTCCTCCCGTTACCGTAGTCTAGTTGGGGAAATAGCCCATCTGACACGGGGTAGGTGCACATGAAACATTGTATCAGCCCTCAGGGCTGTTAACAAAGCAAGATATCAGAAGTACATTTTTGTGTGACCCTCTCCCCCAGCCACTAAGGAACCAATTTGTCACCTGTCCAGATCTACGTGCCCCTCCCACACCCATCGCACCCGTGCCAGCCCCTGGAGACGCTTTCTCTGGAATGTTCTGCCTGTTTCCACTTCTCCTTGGCCTCCTTTGAGCTTGCCCAGGAGCTGTGGTTTCCTTTGTTTGCATACATTTCACAAATGAAGGAGCTGGCACCTGTCAGCACCCAGCCAGCAAGTCTGAACACGCCACGGGCATCACCAGCCAGCCTGTTCACCCGCGTGTCCCGCTCGGGCTTCCTAGCTGTGTGGCCTGGTGGGACGCACGTTTTCTGAGCCTCCGTTTCCTAAGCTCGAGTACAGGGACAGTGGGGCAGCTACCACAAGGCTCCATGAGGTAACGACTGATATCCCCGGCACAGTTGGCACTGGGTGCGGTGAGGAAGAGGAGGACGCTGTCACTGATGACGACGGTGATGAAGATTACGGTGATGCCTGAGACGGAGAAGATGGGACGATGGGGAGACAGGGAAGGAGGAGGAGGAGGAAGAGGACATGATGACAGTCACTGTATTTGTTTTTCCTTTTGAGAGCTTGCTCTCCCTGACACATCAGTGGTCTTCACAGCCACCCCCACCCTCCTGGGTTGTTCTAATTCCATCCCCAGCACGTGTTTGCCTGGCTTTGCAAGGTGTGGGCAGACAGGGAGCCAGGATCTCAGACCCGAAGGCTCTCTACCCTACAAGGTGGCTGGGAGAGCCCTTTGGGGGGCTTCCTGGCCCAGCTGACATGCTCATTATCTACCTGCTTGCAGTTCTGGCCCACGGTTTCTACCCAGACTCTGTAAGCCAACATGCTAGAGAGACCCTTAGCCTTTGAGAAGTGGGAAGTCATCCAAAGTCTTCAAAGAGGATGTTTGTTATTCCTTTTTCTTCTTCCAAGTCCTGCATCTGTCATCTCACCAACATGGAAGGCGCCTGGAGCTCCGGGACCAGGGGCGGAGCCAGGGGCGGAGCCAGCGGCTGAGTCCCGCTCGCCATTCCCGGCAGCCAGGGCCGTGGCTTTGGCCATGACTCCACCCGCTCGGGGGAATTTGGGGATTTGAGCTTGCTCTCTGACTGGACTCCCCTGGTTACACAGTCGCCATGGACCGCTGCCTGGTTTGGATATTGCGCTTTTGTTAATTCAGCGAGGATTTAACCATTTCTGGGCTTGTCTCACAGCGTCGTCTGCACATCAGTCAAAACGGAACAGGTCGTCCGTGCTCCCCTTCTGTGTATCTGTTAATCACCTGGCAGTGCCCTGCCCACCTCAGTGATATCTGTGATGTAATTTGTTTGGATGCCCAAATGTCACCAGCGTTGATTGTAAGAGATGAGAAAATGTACTTGCTCAGCATAGCAAGCTCTAGGCCAAAATGTAAAAGCATGAAATCTCTGGTTTATTTTTGTAATAATGTTTACAGCTGTTTAATGACCCTGAAAAGGTTCAGTAGTTGGTGTTCTGTACTTCAGAACAGGACTGTATTATGCTTATAACAGCCTTAGTTAAACAGTCTGAGCTACAACAATTGGAAAAACAGTATTTAATAAGAAGCCATTGTATTCTATATGAAGCTGTCTTCATTACAGCTCACCTGAGTGTGAGAAAGCAAGGTGAGTTGTGGGGAAGGGCCAGGGGTCCCGTGTGCGCCCAGGAAGGGGTCTGCCCACCGAGGTGTGATTTTGGGTAAGACCCACTTTGGAGCCCTTGCTGTGGCCCCGCCCCTCCCCTGGCCCAGCGACGGGTGCTGTGGGGCTTCTGTGACGTTCTAAAGCAACACCTTCATCCACGTTGATACAAAGGGGACGTTTACTTGTGCTTGGCTAGACAACATTTGATTTCAAAACTCCAGTTGAAATGGTTCTTTTGAAAGTCATTTTATTTCCCAACTATTCTTTTTCATGGTGTAAGGATAAAACTCTGACTGGCAAGATCTGTATTTTTTGGACTATTCATAAGATTACTCTTTTTTCTGTGCTAGCAAAATCAAACTTTTGTGTAAAATTTATTTAGACTCATAGCAGCTGGCACTTCTAGTGTCCTGATAGTTTTAAATTTCATTCTGAGTGAGAGATACACTTAGGTCTCTATTGGAAGAGTTAAGTGAAAACTTTTGTCGTTGGCATCCCAGGAAACAGTCTTGCAGGCAGAAGTGCAGCAGCGGAATATGCACCAGCACCATTCACGGCGGCTGAAAGGCTCAGGCTTCCTGCAATGATGGGATGGGAGACAACATAGTTTGACAAGCTGAGCACCCAATGGTGGGTTTCACATGCTGAGAACACCCTCGCCAGGAAGTGTGAAACTGCACAGCTCAGGAAGAAAGCCCCTGGCCCCCAGGTGCTTTTGGGGAGCCCCTGCCTGTGTTCACACGGTGGTGGCCGGGACTCAGGCCCAGCAGTGACAGTGGTGTTGGGTGCCAGTGGGGCCCCCCCACGACCCTGGGGCTCAGGAGAGCTCAGAGCTGGGAGGGATGTTGGGGTGGTCCCTGTTGGAGGGAAGGTGCCCCAGGTGTGACAGTTTGCAGTGGCCTCTGACTGTCCAGCTTCGGCGAGCACATCTGGCCGCCGTTCTAGTTCAGTGAATCCTGCACGTGTCAGTCAGCCAGGGCTCCTGGGGCTTCTGCTCTGCTGTGGGCCAAGGCCGGAGCTGGAGGCCAGTGAGCTGTGCCCTGGTCAGTAGTTTCTTTACTGCTTTTCCTTGTGCTGAGGGCCTTCCTACCTGGGTGAGAGGGTAGATGAGGCACTGCGCACATTACTCAGAAGGTCCTGGCTGCCCAGTGGGCTTACGGCTTCTCCATGCGGGTCTCTCAGCTGCTGGGTCACAGGTCCTGGGGTCCAGAGCCAGGGCGCGGGCATGAGAAATGGGTTGTGCTCATACCGTAGAGTGCTCTCCGGTCCTTACTAGTGACCATGCGAGCAGTGCTGTGTGTCCATGTGGCTGTCCGCCTTGCTTGGCTGGACACGGAGGCCCTGCCACGGACACTGACAGGCATTCAGTATGGCCTGTGAAGGAGCAGTGTGGTCCAGAGGAAACGCCTCCTCCCCGTGCTTACTCCCTGAGGGCTGGCGGGAAGGCATTCGGACACCTTCTATCTGAGTGGGGGGCCACAGGCGGCACCCTCCTCCCACCCCCCAGGAGCTCTCAGGGCTGCAGTGGGATCTGGTCCTAACAGTAGGATAAATGATCCCTTAGCTTCCCGGTGTAGCGTTTATATAGTTTCTAGAGTGCTGCCGGTTAGGTCTCTGCCCTCCCCCAGCAGAGATCCCTCCATGTGCACACGTGTGTACACACACACACACACACAGCTGCAGTGGTTTCTTCTTTCTCTCAACTCTGGATGCAGCCTCTCGGGAACCTTTCCATCTCTTCCATGTTATTGGTGGTCTTGCTCTTGCTGGCTCTTGGAGCCAGGGGCCCTTGAGGGCAGGTACACAGAAGGCCCCGGCAAATATTTACTGAACGACTGAGATAAGAGGTGGCTGGGTGAGGTTTCGGGGCTGGAGAAATTAGGGCCGACCCAGGTTCTGTGAGTCCCAGGCCGGGCCGGGGGCCAGCTTGTCCTGCCTCGGCTGCCTTGGCCCAGGCACAGCACACCCGTCACCCCGAGCTCTTTCCAAGAACTCCCGCCTCCTTTCTTGCTGCGTCTGGTGGCCAGCACTGCTTAGGATGGCCCATCGAGTGCCTGCACCTTCTCGGGGCACTGTGGTGGCGGGTGTCACAGAGGAGTCTGAGGTGATGGTCTGTTGCGGCCCTGCCCCATAGCGGGCTTGGGCTCAGGCTTCGCCCCAGCACATTGGAGGGTGGAGGCCGTGATCCCGCAGTGTCTCCCAGTGAACTGCCAGCTCTGCGAAACGCCGGGTTCTCCTGTGGGTCCGGTGGTGCTGGTTGAGTTCTGACGGGAATAGTTGCTCTCTGTCGCCTAGTGCCCAGCAGCTGGGCCATCAGTGGTGGCCCAGGCCTGGGGTGGTGATCACAGGCAGGCAGAGTGAAAGCGCTGACGATGAGGCAGGTCTCCTTGGCCGTTGCAGGACCCCAGGTTCTGGGGGGTAGCCAGAGAACCTGCGACTCGGATGAGTTCTGATTGTTGGTGTTCATAGACTTGAGCGAAGCTGAGTTTGAGGCCCATGAGGTAGGTGTGAGAGTGGCTGTGCCACGAGGCTGTTTCTCGCATCCGTTCGTTCACTCACCCCTTCAGGCAGCAAATTTTAAACCTACAACGAGCCAGCTCTGCCCTGGGCCCTGAGACTACATCTGTGATTGAGGCAGACACGATTCTGCCCACCTGGAAAAGAAGCGTGACTGTAGAAGGATCAAAACAAAAGGTTCCCTTGGTTGTTAAGTACTATGAAGAAAAACGTAAGGGGATGTTTCAGAGAGTGGCTGGGGGCATCAGCCTCAGACAAGGTGGGGACAGGGGGCCTTCGAGACGGGGCTTTGGGAGCTGAGACCTGTATGAGGAGGAGTAGCTGACTTGCCTTTGCACATTCCAGAACATTCTGTGTTCAGCAATGGCACCTGAAGACTTAAAGGGGCTTTTAAAAAGCTTTGTTGATTGAAAAAAAAATTAATAATAAAAGAATTCCATACTCAAACCTAACTTGACAGCTCCCCACATTCCTTATTTGACAAGTCGAGCTGTTCATTGCCCAGCATGACTGGGGAAGTGGATGGCCTTCACCTTGATGCCCCCATCCAACCTGATTTGCAGTCTTGCTGGGTTGCACATTCAGCCTCCTCTCCCTCCTGCTGTATTGGCGTCAGCTCACCAGCAGCAACCTGAAAATAGCCCATCGTCCTGGATTCATGTCTCTGAGCAGGCCAACTGGGCAGCCTTTGGAAGTGGGACAGCCATCTTAGCTTTGGACGACCCAAACTTCCCCAGAGCGGTTGGGTGGAATTCTGATCACTCCCAAGTGGCTTCAGAGTCATGATCTGTATTTGCTCAGGAGAGGAGCCAGCACAGCTGGATGGGGCCTGAAGAGGGCGAAAGGGCTGCTGACACGCCCTGGGGGCTGCTGGAGTCCCTGCCTGGCTCCCTCCAGGTGCCAGTTCTGTCCCAGTAACTTCTGCACACTGGGTCTGCTCCTCCGTGCTGGCCAGTGGGTGCCATGAGTGCTGGGGCTGGCCGGTAGTGTCCACCAGCGTGTCTTCAAGTGCCAAGGACAGGGGCTGACACACAGTGGGAACTCAGGAAGTTTATTGAGTGAATACAAGAATCTCCATGAGAAATTACTTCTTCCGACCAGTCTCCAAAATGAGTCTTTTTATTTTTTAATTGATTTGACTGACTCCAGAAATGAAAAGGAAAGATGGCAACTGGGAAGCCTTTTACTGCAAGTGACCACGTGCCTGTGCGTGTGCTGACGTCCCTGTCATCAGTCACGGACACGGCCCTGCACCATGGTTGCAATTTCTCTCCCTCCTGGAAATAAACATCCGTGTCTTTTTCTTCCCCTTCCTTGCAAGGTGGACTCCTAGCCCCGTCCTCTTGCCAAGGAAGTCAGGTCTCCTGTTGGAGACCCTCCATGCCATGCAGTCTGCCTGGTGGGAAGCCCAGCAGACCGCAGACCCTGCCAGGGCTAAAGGTGCCTCCTCCACGGTTGAGCTCTGTCCCCACAGGTCGCCCTGGGGAATTGCTTGGCCCAGGAATCAGTCCTGGCTAGGGTTAAGCGGTGCTCCTGGACCATCTGGCTGGCTAACACGTCCAAACATTGGGATACAAAGATGATAGATGTTCAAAAACGGTTCCAGGGGCAGGGAGTGAAGCTGGGCTCCTTCGGGTAGACGACAGCTCTGGAAACAGGAGGGCCCAGGCATGGGTTCAGTGCCTTTCAGAGCTGAACTCCCCACGTGCTCTGATGTGGAAGGGCTACTCCCTCTGCCCTGGCCTGAACGATCTGGCTTTGCTGTTTTGTACAGGCCGGAGAGGGGACAGTGAGGGTGGAGACAATTATACAGACCAGCTTTGAGTGTTAGTGTTTAACAAACAGCTTTGGGTTCTAATTTTCTGCAAAGCACATTCTGCAGGTACAATTTGTACTCATTACTGTATATTGGGAAAGTTATTAAAAACACTGAAACTTGGTGAGACTTCCTATGGCATCTTCCCTGGATTTTAATTGGTTTTTATCTAGTTCTTTAAAAGATCTCCTCCAGCCCAGTCCAAGTCCCAGCCTCAGGTATCAGGCCAGTTGAAGGACAGGGAGAGCCCTTTCTGTGACTAAGTCTGTACCCCCACCTGAATTTGAACAGTCTCAACAGTCCACTGAGATAATTTATACTTTTTTTGATGGGCACAGTTACCAAATGACAAAATAACTGTGTTTCGTAACATAAGGGTTAAATCTTAATCTCTAAGGTTTGCAAAGCCGCTACTTGCAGTCTCCTTAAAATTTAATATACCTCGTTAATGCTTCCTTGCAAACACTGAAGGATTTTTATGATTATAATCATGTGTTACAGCACCTAGTACTGTCTTAGCAGCATACTAATCAGCTTAATGAGATATTACTGCACTTTTTGTTGACTAAAGCAAAATCCCTTTTATTGTTCTAAAGCCTGTCCTTTACTTTCTTTCCCCCCAAACATTATCTTGTTTTATTGTGTATCAGTAAATATCATGCCATTGGGTTTTTTTTTGGCCGAAACGTAAAATAATCTCTTTCATCTCAGACTGGTGAATGTATTGAACGTGGGAACTGAAAACAAAAGCTCCAAGTGAGTCTGTTTGGTGTTTCCGTCAAAGCCGTTCTACTCCAAGGCCAACTTTGAACGGAACCAACAGGTGCAGGTGCCCCCAGGGGACAGGTGTCCCCAGGGGACGGGAAGGAGAGTTTGTCGTGTGGACCCTTGATTGGTTATTAGGTGTTGACAGTGGTGAAACATTCATGATTTACATGTGAGTGAAGAATCGCAGTTGGTTAATAGAAAGCACCAGGAGGACAGTCTATCGCCAACACAAATCGGAGGCCCAATGCCACCACGCATAATTGGCATTTAATAATTCATTTCTTTATGATTGTTTTCCACTGTAATTCCTTAGCATTATTATGTGTAGGTAAGGCCCGAAATGCAAATCCCTTGCCAGCTGAAGCTGGCGCTTCCCTGAGCCACGGTGCGGGGCACAGCTCTGAACTCTCTCTCCATTTTCAGGGATGGAAGAAGCCAGCCTGTGCCTTGGCGTGTCCTCGGCGGCGCCAGAAGCGGAGCCCCACCTGAGCGGCCCCGTCCTCAACGGCCAGTATGCCATGAGTCAGAAGTTGCACCAGATCACCTCCCAGCTCAGCCATGCCTTCCCCGAGCTGCACCCGCGGCCCAGCCCTGAGGACAAGACCCCCACGTCCCTCGACGAGAAGGCCCACGTGTCCCTGAGCGGCCAGCCCATGGGCAGTCAGATGGCGCTGCTGGCCAACCAGCTGGGCCGGGACGTGGACACCAGCCTTAACGGGCGCGTGGACTTGCAGCAGTTCCTCAACGGGCAGAACCTCGGCATCATGTCGCAAATGAGCGACATCGAGGACGATGCGCGCAAAAACCGGAAGTACCCGTGCCCTCTGTGCGGCAAGCGCTTCCGCTTCAACAGCATCCTGTCCCTGCACATGCGCACTCACACCGGTGAGAAGCCCTTCAAGTGCCCCTACTGCGACCACCGGGCGGCGCAGAAGGGCAATCTCAAGATCCACCTGCGGACCCACAAGCTGGGCAACCTGGGCAAGGGGCGCGGGCGCGTGCGCGAGGAGAACCGCCTGCTGCACGAGCTGGAGGAGCGGGCCATCCTGCGGGACAAGCAGCTGAAGAGCAGCCTGCTGCAGCCGCGGCCCGACCTGAAGCCCCTGCCGCACGCGCAGCCCACCCCGCCGGCCGCCTGCCACCTGGCGCTGCCCGCCAACCACAGCGCGCCTGACACGGCCAACCCGGTGCCCTCGCCCAAGCAGGCCAGCGCGCAGGACGATGCCGTGGCCCCGGCCGCCGGTTTCCGTTGCACCTTCTGCAAGGGCAAGTTCAAGAAGCGCGAGGAGCTGGAGCGCCACATCCGCATCCTGCACAAGCCCTACAAGTGCACGCTGTGCGACTTCGCGGCCTCGCAGGAGGAGGAGCTCATCAGCCACGTGGAGAAGGCGCACATCACGGCCGAGTCGGCGCAAGGCCAGGGCCCCGGCGGCGGCGGTGAGCAGGCGGCCAACGAGTTCCGCTGCGAGGTCTGCGGGCAGGTGTTCAGCCAGGCGTGGTTCCTGAAGGGCCACATGCGGAAGCACAAGGATTCCTTCGAGCACTGCTGCCAGATCTGTGGCCGGCGCTTCAAGGAGCCCTGGTTCCTCAAGAACCACATGAAGGTGCACCTCAACAAGCTGTCGGCCAAGAGCAAGTCCCCCAGTGACGCTGAGGTGCCCGTGGCCTTGGGCGCCATGGCCCAGGAGGCCCACGCCAACCTGTACTCCAGGTACCTGTCCTGCCTGCAGGGCGGCTTCCTGGCCCCAGACAAAGCCGGCCTGAGCGAGCCCAGCCAGCTCTACGGCAAGGGGGAGCTGCCCGGGAAGGAGAAGGAGGTCCTGGGGAAGCTGCTGTCCCCCATCGCCAGCGTGGCCCACGGCATCCCCGAGGGGGACAAGCACTCCCTCCTGGGCTGCCTCAACCTGGTGCCGCCGCTGAAGTCCAGCTGCATCGAGCGGTTGCAGGCTGCTGCCAAAGCTGCCGAGATGGACCCTGTGAACAGCTACCAGGCTTGGCAGCTCATGGCCAGGGGCATGGCTGTGGACCACGGCTTCTTGTCTAAGGGACACCAGCTCCAGCGCAGCCAGGAAGACCCCCTGGCAAACGCCAGCGTCATGTTTGACAAGGAGAAGCGGGAGTACGTGCTAGTGGGAGCAGACGGCTCCAAGCAGAAGGTGCCTGCAGACTTGGGTCACAGCACGAAGGTGGGCGCCCAGAGGGACCTGCCAACCAAGCTGGACCCTCTGGAAGGTGGCCGGGACTTTCTGTCACACGGGCTCCACCAGGCACTTGACTATAACTTGCAGGGCCCGGGGAGCATGAAGGAGAAGCCCACCGAGTGCCCCGACTGCGGCCGCGTGTTCCGCACCTACCACCAGGTGGTCGTGCACTCCCGCGTCCACAAGCGGGACCGCAAGGGGGACGAGGACGGGCTGCAGGTGGGCCTGGACGAGCGGCGCGGCTCGGGCAGTGACCAGGAGTCCCAGTCCGTGAGCCGCTCTACCACGCCGGGCTCTTCCAACGTCACCGAGGAGAGTGGGGTTGGCGGTGGGCTCTCCCAGACCGGGAGTGCCCAGGAGGACAGCCCACACCCTTCCTCGCCGTCCTCCTCAGGTAGGTTGCCAGGGTGGCTGGGGAAGAGCAGCTGGCATCAGGGCCTCCTGCCCAGGTGCCTGGTTCTGTGCGGGCCTTTGCTGCTCTGCAGAGTCAGGTCCGAGGTCATGGGGCTCGATGGCAGGTGTGTGGACCTTGCCTTTCTGCCCTGTCATTTCACCTCTTTGGCCTCGCCGTCAATACTGGCTACCAGGAGAGCCAGCTGACCCTCCTCCCCCGTGTGGTAGACATGGCCAGTGGGATGTGGCCTACCCTCCCCCTACAGTTGTCTGCCCGCCCCACTTCATGCCCTGACCCCGTTCGCCATACCCTCCTGTCCAGACCTGGGAGCTGGCATTCTGCTCCGTCCTGGACGTGAACGTGAAAGTTGAGGCCGTCGCCATCTTTCCCCCTGAGTAGCTTCCCATAATTCTCTCCTTCGGACTCCCCAGGCTCCCTCCCCAGACCAAACCTGTGTCCTTCCCAAATTGTAGTGTGGCTCACCTGCCAGGTTCCTCTGACCTGAAGAACCACGCCACCCTCCTTTGCCACTTTGGGAAAGCACTGAGGTTTGAAACACAGATGCGCGACTGCATGTCTTAAATTGTACTGCGTTCCATGGGTGATACAGCTTGGGGGTCTAAAATAGCAAGGCAGAAAATCTGTCATCAAAATGTCTGTGAAATGCTGAAGCTTCCTGGCCCAGTTTGAAGAAAAAACAAAACAAAACCAAACCAAAAAACTCGCACGATCCTAGGATGGCTAAATTTCAGTTGCTACCTCACAGCAGGTAAGCTGTCCCCTCCACCTGTGTTCCCAGGGCCCCGGACTAATGGATAGTAAATTGAAAGTTGTATCTCTAGCCCCTTATAAAGAAAGCATCTCGCTAATGCTGTAATCATTCTGCAGCCTAACAACAGCGGAAGTCATGCCATAACAAATGCCCGGTTACTAACGGCAACATTGATTTCTGCAATCAGCCATTAAGGCTGGAAAATGAAAGGCGGTTTGAGGCACCTCGAGGCTGCGTCGCTCTCTGTTAAGGAGGCGGCAGCTCACTGTGGAGGGTCATTTTTAAAAAGTTTTTTCTTCTCTTTTTTCCCCCTTCTGGGTTTCGATAAATATTTCCATATTGGAGGCAATCCACGGCTGCAGTTACTAAGCGGATGCCAGTTTCGTTCTGTCGTTATTGTCATGCTTCAGTCCACCCTCTTCCAGGACAAAATTAGTGCTAAAATAAAGTGGTGGCCTGCCGGCTGATGACCAACCAGTAAAGAATTGTTAACGCACATGAATGTGACCTGCACATTCCGGAGATTCCAACAGCACTTAGTGCCGCGCTGCTTCAACACCCGCCAATCACGCTGTGTGCTCTGCAGCCCTACACTCGCGTGGGATTGATTTTTGGTGAGACACTCGGAGAGTCCAAGAGGACCCTGAGTGCCTCGGAGGGAGGGGAGGGCCGCTCCGCTCCCTGGAGCAGACTAGACGCTAGGGCAGGGTTTTCAAGTTTCACCACCTGACAGCTACAACTGTGACAAGGGACCTCTGTGCGGAGGCAGCCAAGTGCCAGGCATCCCACTGTCACCAGGGGCTATTTCCGGCCTCCCGTGAAGAGGTCCCCTCTTCTGGGAAGTGTCGTCTTGATGTTTTGGATTGGGGACCTTTAAGGAGCAGAAAGCAGAGAGCAAAGCGGCTGGCCCAGGTTTTGGGGTGATGTGGAGGTAGCCTTGACAGTTGTCCACCCCTCTCGCAGACCTGCGGAAATGCAGAGGTCTCGGCAGAATATGCGGCACCAAATGCTCTGCTCACTGATGACATGTGTTCCATGTTTCTCTCACCTTCTGGCCAAGTGATAGCCTTATGCTATTCCTATCTCTGTTGTTTCCGTATCTAAATTCTCTGTGGTTTCCGTGTCTAAATACTCTGTTGAAAAAAACCCATTTTGCTTAAAAGAACCAAGGGGGCTTAGGACTCAAAGGAGAATTTCACTGGAGTTGTGGTCAGCGTCTCACTTTTATTTCCCCCATTGAAGTATTTTACAATTGTGAAGACTGAGTCTTTCATTTCTGGTTGACTTCTTTGTTTTCTTCATATTCAAATTAGACCCTTTCATAATTTTCTGGCTAAGTAAGAAAATGGATGGCATGCCAATATAGAGCCCAAGTCAGCTGCAGGCTGGGGCACTGAGGTTTTCCTGGGATTAGGACCTTTAACCAAATCTGGGTAGCCTTCCCTCTATTTCCAACAAGTATGACTTGTACAAAGTGCGATTAAAATAAGCATTTAAATAAAAATTTTGACACAATAGGTATTTTGTTATTACCTGGTAGAGAGAAACCTGCAGGTTGAAGGGGAGGAAAAAAATCTTTAAGCCCTTAAGTAAAGAAAGAAGTACTTATTAAGGCTTCTATTAAGAAATGACTGCAAAACACGGTTTTACAAATTTCTCAGACGGCATAACAATGTCGCAAAACTTAATTTGCATCACTTGATTCTTTTTTTGTTGGAAACTGGGTCAGTAGGGCCTGAGAAACTATTTTTTCAGATCTTAACCAATGAATTCTTCTTTATAAATCGCTGCTCTTAACATGATAGTAGTTGTGAATTCATCATAAAAACCCTTTTTACAGAGAGCCTCTTAGAACCAATCTCCAGAAGAAGGCTTACAATGACTGGCAGAGGCGTCCTTTGTTATCTGATGTAATTCTTTGCAAAGGAGGATTGGGAACCGAGTGGCTGTTTAAAAATGTCTTGCTCAGACCGAGTCGAAGAAGGGGTCAAGTTTGCAATCAAACAGTTATTGCCGAGATGGGCGACTGTCACTGGCTAGGCTAATGTGGGATGCAGCTGTTTGTTATGTGAGCAAAAGAATGTTTGAATCAGTGAGCATGTGAAAATGGTTGCAGTGAACCAGAAAACGCGTTTGTTCTTGGCCCCAAACTGCTGAGAACCAAGCTTCAAATCAACTGCGCAAACTAGGACCTTTGACAAATTGAGAGTCATATTTTCTAACAGAAAACGGACAAAACTAGTCGCACAGACCACTTCCTCATCTTTCCCCTTTGTTTTGTAGCTGTTGTTTATTTGACTTACCAGCGATTTCACACGGTAGTGGAGGTCATTTCTGCCTCCATGTACAATGTAAGGGAAGACGATTTGGAAGCAGCAGCTTATAAATGTTACTCTTTTATGACATTTAGAAAGCCGGCGGCTGTTTGGAGCTCCCTCACTTCTGGCTCGCATGCAAACGCTCTGGTGGCGTTGATCTCTGTGTCTCTCCCTCAAACCTCAGCTGACATTCTGCTGGGATCCGAGGACCAAAGTTCTGATTCTTTCGAGTTCGCTTGGAATAATTAAAACTTAATGTACTAAGAAACGACACTGTTCATTATATCCAGCAGGGCACTTACCTTCTGCAGTCCTGTAACTTGGGAGAGGGGCTAATTGCGGTGTCGGTGGTGGGAAAGGGGTAAGTGAATGCGTTGACCCTCTCTCTGTTCATTAAATAAAGTCGGCCAAGTTCCTTGATCAATGGGTGGCCAGGGAGCGACGCACGAAGAAAACGCCCTTAACTCTGTTACTGCTGATGTCACACTCTGAGGGGTCAGGCCTGGTGTGATCCGCGGGGCTCGCAGCCCTGCGGCTCTCCTGTCGCTGCCTGAGCTGCGCTCCTGAAATGCGGGGTCTGCGTCCTGGACTGGGCTTCTGACCTTAACCCCGGCCTCCCTCGTCCAGGTCCTGCATGTACGTCAGCTGGTAGTGACACGCTCTGTGTTCTTTCTTCTCCATCCTCTTCTCACAGGGCCCCTCCTCCCTGCCCCCCCCCCCAGTGGTAATCACCGCCGCCCCACACAAACACATGCAGGCATCCACAAGCGGGGTGGGGCGGGAGGGGGGGAAGAAAAGGAAGAAGAAAAAATTTAAGTCTGAGGATTAAGATCTTCATTTTTTTTCTTTTTTTGCTTGTGCATTCCAATTGTTCTTAAAATATTTGGCAATGTCAATTAGTAACTGAGCAGAGTTAGCTGATGAACACAATTTTCCAGTAGACTGAGCACCCTATTGTTGCCGAGCGAACAGCAGATTTCTGAGGTCATTATCATTCGCTGGTTGCTTGGCCCAGCTGCTTCCTGCAGCAAAAGCCAAACTTTATACTGGAGCTCGGGGATGGCTGCAGCAACAGGGGGCTGGCTGCAGGAGGGGCGGCTGCCCAGCCCAGACTCAGCACAGGAAGCTGGAAGGGAGAGTTTCCAGGCCCTTCCAGGAAAACCTGCCTCGCAGGCTTCTCCTCTGGTCAGGCTGGTCTTGTCCAAGCACCTTGCGCCTCCAGGCAGGGGATTAAAAGGACCAGGGGACGCCCCCTCCCACCCCCCAGGCGGGTGCTGTGGCAGCTAATCTCTTGGCTGAGCACAATTTTGGAAGACAATAATCCCATTTACAAATGCACTTAAAATTTGTTACCCAGTCTGTTACAGCGGTTCTATGTTCCCCTATAGATAGACTCCTTCATTTTTATGAAACAGAAAAAGGAAAGGAAAACAAATCATTCCCTTAAAGATGAAATCAGTAACTTGAAATTAGTAAACTTGGGGTGACAAACGAGGAAGAGTATTTCATTTCCCAGAGGGACCTTTCGAGCAGATAATGGTCTGAAGTTCCCTGCAAATCAAACGCCTGTGGAAGGCTCCCTTTTCCTGCCCCCCTCCTGGCTCATGCCCCCACCCCCTGATCTGGGAGCTGCTGGTTCAGTGAGATGAAAAGCTGCACTTTTTTAAAGTTCAGCTGTTAAAACCCAGTGCCCTGTGCAGCTCTTCGTCCGGGTCTGGAAGTGTGTGCGGGCGGCCGACGGGCTGGTACACAGGGAGGCTGCTGGGCCTGTGTGCCCAGGCTGGGCCCTGGCAGACGGGGGGTGGGGGCCTGACTCCTGGGGAGGTTCTGTCATCTTCCCCTGGGCCTGTGGCTCCTGCACACTGGGTCCTGTTGCTGGAACTGGGCTAGAGAAGCCCTCAGATGCTGAGTCACACCTCCCTGTCCTGGGAGCCGGACACCTACTCCTTTTTCTAAGCATCTATTCGCTCGTGTGCTTTGATGATCTCGGAGAGACCATAATTGGGGAACACTCAGTACCACTCTGGGGCTGTTGCCGTCTCTCAGCTCTACACCCCACTCCAACGGGGCTGCCCCACGCTATTACTGAGTCTTTCAGAGGCAGGAATTATACTGGCTGGAAGTCTTCACATTGGGAGTTTGACGTAAAAGGCCCGAAGCAAAGCCTCCTCCACCTTCTTGTAGGGTCCAGACACCGTTCTGTGGCCGAGGAATTCGATTCCTGGCCACAGTGTCACCTTCCTGTAGCCCCTCTGCCTCCCTCTGCCCAGCCTCAGGATGTGCGTAGGTGGCCGTGTGGCCCTCCAGGCGCCTGCCCAGAAAGCTCCAAGAAGCCCTCCTGTACTGTGTTGACGCGAGCACCAGAAGCGCTCATTTAAATCTAAATTGAATGGTGGTGTGAAGGACGAAGATGAGCTGAGGACACGGTCCAGTGGGTGAGGCCAACAACCCAGCAGTCTGTCTTCCAAGCCGAGCCTGGGACTGTGTGTGCCCCACGGACCCAAGTGGGAGGTTCTGGGCTCAGGCCTTGGCCACCACCGCGGGCCAGTGGGGCTGCAATTAGCGTGTGCTTTGCACAGGGCCACAGAGTGGCCGCCTCTAGGTCATGTGGCCAAAAGCAGGTCCGTGAGCTCCCAGGGCCCACCTTTCACGCACTTGATTGCTGTGCCTTTAGGTCACTGGGGATGCTGGTGGCTGCTTCTGGTTGGGGGGCAGCCCAAGCTTGGGGTCCTCCTGCTCACCCAAGTCCCTTCATCGGTGTTAAGCTTGAGCCCTGCTCATGGGAGTAGCCTCCTGAGCCGGTAAGGCACGAAGGCTTCCTTGCCTAACACATATCAGCTGTTTCCTACGTCTCCTGTCTCTGCGAGGAGGTTCTGGTAGGTGGCCCTGGTGTCTCAAAAGGGGTTGCAGGGGCAAGCTTTCACAAGCCCCTGTTTTACTGGCCCCCAAGAGTCTACTGGATTCCGGAGGGCAGCTGTGGGGACACTTGGAGCTCCTGAGATGCAGAGCAGAGGGGACGCTGGGAAGGAGCTGTGCGGGCTGCGTTTTGCACGTTCTGAGCCGGTGGGGTCAGCCGAGTGCTCAGCTTGCCCCTTTAACTGCCGAGCTGTTTTGGAGTGTTGATGGTGGGGGTGGAGAAACACCTGCAGAGACCCGGAGATTGGATTTGTGCAAACGTCCCAAATTCGTGATGACTGGGCTGGAACCTTTGCCATCTGCGACCCTTGGGCCTGCTTGCTGCCCTTCTGGGTTTCTCGCCCCCCTCTGCCTCCCTGTCCTCTGTTGGCATCTGACAGGCTGGTCCCCCCACCCTTGTGGACTAGGCTGGCAGGGGCAGGCAGGAGGAGGGGCTCAGCGAGGCTTACCATGCAGAATGGAGAGGGGGCTCTCCAGCAGGGTGTGGGCATTTGGTGGGGGCTGTCAGATCTCCCCGGGAGCTGAGCATTGCAGCAGCTGAGAGGAGCCATGGGTCCCCCTTGCCTTTTCCTGGCAGGACGGGGCGGCAGCAACATTTACTTAAGCTGTGGAGGTTGGCACCAGTGCCACCAGGCACCATCTGGAAAGGCCTTCTCAGAAAGCATGGGCTCTCCTAGATAGCTCAGGGGAACAGGACTTGGGCAGAGCTGCGGGGCTTTTTTCTTGAGCAGAACCTGAGCATCCAGGCACCCTGAGCAGGGCTGGGGGTCTTCTGGGAACCACACAGCTAAAACAGGCTCCCCTCCGGTTTGCACATAGCTTTTCTTTCTGCCAGACCTCGCCAGCTCATTCTGAGCCAGGTCTGGTTGGTTTGGCTTTGTCAGGAAGTGCTCCCTTTCCTGGGGCTGTATTTCCACTTCTTTATTTTATATTGCGTTTTGCTTACTGTTTCCACCTAAGTCCTGGTATGTCGTGGGCGCAAAGGTGGGAGCCAGCCAGGGCTGTTCCGGTTAGTCCATGGTACGGCCCTGGCGTAGCAGGGTTTTAGCATAATGTGAGAAATGAATGTTGTGCCTCTGCAAGGTGCTGGGGACACAGCATTGGGAACTGGGTGGCTTGGCTTGTGACAAACAAGGCCGAGCTAAGCAGAGATTTGTCACCGTCCTTTCCCTGGTCCACGTCTCCAGTAAAGGCTGCAGAGCCCCAGCAGTGTGTGGCTGTGCGCTCCCTGCAGCTGGCTGACGGTGGGCCAAGGCACAAAGCGGGCTGTGCCCAGGCTGGGGTGGCTGGGCGGAATTCAGGAGCTCAGCTCAGGGCCTTTTCCCCCCAGGGAAGGTTGTCCAGGGCCTGGCTTCTCATGGGCCCCATTTCTTCGTTGTTGTGAGCCTGGGGCTTTTGTGTGACACGTGGCATGTGTCTGAGAAAAATGACAAGCACAGCGCAAGCTGACTCCTTGGCTGGGCTGCCCACTGTGCCACACAATGGGGGGGCTTGCTCTCCTCTTGGGGGTGCCAGCCCAGAGCTGTCAGGAGTGGGTGATGGGGTTTGGTGCTTAATGCTCGGCCACTTGCTTTCAAGGCAGGGCAGAGGGTTGTTTTCCAGCTTTTCCTGGGAAGCAGGGCACACTTTGGGAAACGTCGATATGTTTTACTTCGTGCCTTGGTCCAGAACATTCCACAGAGGAATCCATTTTTTCTCTTGCTGAGAAAACTTGCTGGACCAGAGTTTAGGCAGATGCATGTTTCTTTCTTTTGTTTGACTGTAGTTCGAAAGCCATTTGACGTCCGGTGGAGCAGGTCCCACCATGGTGCCCTTTTCTCTTCATTAAAATCATGTCCTGAAGCTCCTCACTTAGCTTGCCGTCCGGTGTGTGGACACCCTCGGCTGTCTGCAATCATCTTGAGAGGCATTCTGGAAAATTTCCAACTTGCTTATGTTTAGTTGGTCATAAAATGTGTGCATGGTTGTTTCCTTGAAGACCAAGACGGATCATCTTTCTCTTCATGGCCAAATATATTTTGGTCGATATGTTGCTATAGTAGCTGTTTTAATTTTGTGATTTGCCCTGAAAAATGGAAGCGATCCCTCAGCAAAGCTGCTGTGTGACATGAACGACTTCCTGTTGGCAGGGTTGTGCCCTTCCCCAGCTGGGGCCTGGCCCCTCCCCCTGGGAATATCCTTGACCACTGACCCCCTCCTAGGGGATGTTTACTGCCTTTGTTGCTATTGTTGTTGTTTAATAAGTTATTTTTTTCTTACTGTAATTCTTGTTCATCTTGGGCATTTAGAAAATACAGATAAATAGCAATAATTAAAAATACAAGTGTGCCCACCAGCACTCAGCGATGACCACTCTGAACTTTTTAGTACATAACTCCCAGTCCCTTTCGTGCACCTAAAATCTATTGAACGAAAAAGGATCATGCTGCACCAACTCTGCTTAAATATATAGTTTCTACTTAAATATATAAGGTCTGACATTTAAGTTCGTGAACTTGTTGCAACAATGTTGCTAACCTTTTTTGATACCAGAGGGATTATTCATTATGAATTTGTACCAACTGCACAAACAGTTAACAAAGTTTACTAGCTGGAAGTGCTGAAAAGGCTGCATGAAAAAGTTAGACGATCTGAACTTTTCGCCAACAACTCGTGGCTTTTGTGTCACAACAATGCACCAGCTCACACGGCACTGTCTGTGAGGGAGTTTTTAGCCAGTAAACAAATAACTGTATTGGAACATCCTCCCTACTCACCTGATCTGGCTCCCAATGACTTCTTTCTTTACCTGAAGACAAAATATTGAAAGGAAGACATATTCATGACATTCAGGACATCAAGGATAATACGACAGCTCTGATGGCCATTCCAGAAAGAGTTCCAAAATTGCTTTGAAGGGTGGACTAGGTGCTGGCGTCGGTGCATAGCTTCCCAAGGGGAGTACTTTGAAGGTGACCATAGTGATATTTAGCAGTGAGGTGTGTAGCACTTCTTCTAGGATTAGTTTGCGAACTTAATTGTCAGACCTTGTATGTCATGTATTTTTGTCATTGAATGTTCTGTCACAGGATCAGCAAACGTTTTTTCTGTAAAGGGCCAGATAATAAATTTTTTAGGCTTTTGCAGGTCATGTCTCCATCAAAAGCCATAGATAAAAGGGCGTCATGTGTTTCAGTAAAACTTTATTTAGAAAAACAGGTGACAGGCAGATTTGGCCCTGGCAGGATGGGCTGTCTTTTGCAGAGTCCTGCTCTAAACTAACAACTGTGCTCTTTAGATAAACCTTCACACAGAAGGTTTATCTTTAGATAAACCTTAGAGTATATAGAAATACAGAGGAGCAAAGGAAAAAATCTGCATCAGTAAACCGATTTAGCCAAACCCCTACCGCTAAGCATGATGGGACTTGCTTTGGTTTTTATTTCTTCACCGGAACCTCTGATCATCTGCACACTTGTTTCCTGAGGTGCGGCTCCTGGTGGCAGGCGGGCAGTGCGGGAGTGTTTGCCGCACGCCAGCGGGTTCCTCCTCAGGGCTCCCTTCTATCTAGCTGCTGGGTGACGCATTTGTCCCTTCATAGGCTCTTCATTACAAACTCACTGGTTTCTTCATTCATTAAGTCACTAATTCATTCATTCAAGGACAGGATGCTCTCTGAGTGGGTTCTCAACACCCAGCACGAGGCACAGGGACACAAAGTTCAATGGAGACACGTGGCCGCCTCCGGAAGTTCAGAGCCTGGGGAGCCTGGACCGTCCTTAATGGAGTGACACTGACGCACAGGAGGGCTGACCCAGGGCCTGGAAGGGTGAAGGAACTTCCTTGGTCACCTGAGGAAGGTGACTCCAGGGAAGCAAACGCCCGGCTCGGCCTCTGGCTAGCTGTCCCCTCGCCCTGCTCTGAGCCAGAGTGGACATCGCTTTCTTCCTGGGGGAGGCAGGCCCCTGAAGCTGGGAAGGGAGCAGGATGGAACACTGGGGGGCTCGGAGCTTTGCGGCACATGTGGCTGGCCAGGCAGCCTACCACAGCACGTGGCGCTGCCCTGAGCAGGCGCAGTGGGCGCTCCACACAGGGCGTGAGGGCAGGCTCCAGGCTTACCTCGCTGGCCCCGCGCACCCAGCCCCTCCCTAGGGGCCCCTGGTGGCCCACACAGGACGGGGGCCCAGAAGCAGGGCCTGCTGGGTCTGGCTCACTTCCTGTGCCAGCCTGCCTGAGACTCCATTTCCCTCGGCCCTTTTAGCGTCGCTTATGTGCTGCCCTTGCAGCAGGCCCTGGGAGGTGGCAGGCGTGGGGACACGAGGCAGAGGCTCGCTGGTACCCGCCACCTGGAAGCATCCAGACGGGCTCTGAGCTCTTTGTGTCACGCCTTGTGGCATCAACACTGAAACAAGCAGCCACTTCACACTGGCCTGGCCAAGCAGGAAGCTCTGGGCTGTCACTCCACCCTGGGCACACCCATGACAGGCGCCCAGGAAAGTGCAGCTCAGCTGGGGGCGGAGTCTGCTGTCATCGGGGAGGGACCAGCAGGTTCGGGTTGCCAGGAGCCAGATGGGAGCCCTCCTGTGACTGTGCGTCTGTCTGCGTGTTGTCGTGCTGCGATATGAAGGTACCCTTGTGAGAGTGGTTGTGCTGTTCTGGCGCGTGGGTGAGTATCTGCAAGGGGCTCCAGTGTTTGGATGTAGGTTGCTGAGGGCACATGTGTGGCGTGTGCTTGTGTGTGTGTGTGTGTACGTGTGTGTTGGGTGTGTTTGAGCTGCGGCTGTTTTGCTTTGGAAGTGGCTGTGCACGCACGGGGTACACTTATTTATGGAGGTGTTCACGGGTGAGGGTGGGCCGGGAGGTGACTGTCGGCACGTGCCTCTGAGTCATGGGGTGTGCGTTGGGATGTGGTGTTGGGGTTCACAGAGGTGTGTTTGTGGCTGTGTGCCTGTTTGCCTGTTCACATGTGTTCATCAGGGTGCGTGTGTTGAGATGTAAGTAATGGTGCCAGGCCGTGTGGTGCGCGGTTGGTTGTGTGTGTGGGCACTACAGTGGGCTGTGTTGGTGTTGACGCAGGTGTCAGTGGGATGTGTGTGCTGGCATGTGTGCACCGTGTGTGCCGGCCCCGCCTGTGTTGGGACGGGCAATGCAGGGTCTGATCCCGCCCCCTTTCCCAGACCCTCAGAGCACTGCTGTGGGGTCTCCCGTCCCTGTTTCCAGGGCTGCAAGGTCACTTGGGTTTAGTTGGCCAAGTGCTGTGGCCACCGTGGCATCTAGGGTGCGTACCTGGGGGTTGGAGGGGAGCCTCACTGAGCTCACCACAGGGCAGGCTCCTCAGAACGGTGTTGAGGGCTGTCTGTCTGGTCGAAGCCTGGGCCCCTGAGCAGCTCAGGACCAACGGCGTCTCACGGCCTCTGTGTGCACACGGCCTGGGCCTCGCCCCTTCCTGAAGCTTAAACTCTCTTGCTGCTCGCCACTGCCACTTCGTAAAACCAGAAAGGAAACAGGTCAGGACAGCACGTGCTGGGGCAGGCCAGCCACGGCGGGGGAGAGGGGGGGCATTTTCCTGGAAATCGAGGGAGCAATGAAACCACTGTCAGCCCCACTGGAAGTTTGTGAAGCTGGGTGCTTTGGATCTAGTTGTGCTTTCTGGTTTGTGTTGGAGGAAATGCAATCATCTCCAAGATGTGTGCCCTGGTGGGGGAACCATGGGAGGGTCCTGGAAACTGCGGGGACAGGAAGCCACTGGTGGTGGAGGGTGGTGCCTGGAGGGAGAGCAGGGTCCCCAGCCGGGACTGTTTCTCACCAGGCACAGCAGGCCTGTGGAGGCTGACAGGCCAACTTAGAGAGCTGTGGCCCCTCAGGAAATTGGGGTAGAACCTACCGGAACCCCGAGGGGTGACCCTGGATGGGAGGTGTCTGGTGACGACGGGGGCTGTCAGGGATGGTGGGGCGAGTGGTGCTGCTGCCCAAGGGGGGAGTGGCCACTGTGACAGCTGGCCTCCGTCCCCTCCGTGTTCGAGCTTGCCAGTGACCTCCCACTGCGCGTGGCCTGCAGTCCCTGGCCAGCCAGCCCCAGAGTCGCCCACTCCCCACCCTCACTGCTGAGGTCCACTTCCCTCCTCTCTGTCCTCAGCCAGCCCCGTGTGGCCTTCGCATTGTCCGTCCTGTCGCAGGTGTGGTCTGGACGCTGACTGCCGCGGCTGGTTCCACCTCGTCTTTCAGATCTCGCCTCCCACGTCCCTTCCTTCGGGTGGCCTTTCCATGACCCCCGATAGGAGAGACCCCTTCTCCGGCCTGTCTGAGAGCATTGCTCGTGTTGTCACCTGTGAGGCCTTTGGGACGCTCTGTGTGGCTTCCTGTTTCTGGTTTGCGTGTCCTCTTGTCGCCTCCCCTGCTGGTGCGGCCTCCCCGAGAGCAGGGCCTCTGTGTGTCGGTACTGATCAGCTGCGCCCACCGCAGTGCCTGGCTTGGCACATGGTGGAGCCTCTTGAAAACATGTGGCCCAAGACTCGGAAGAGTTTCCGTGTGAACCGTTTTCGGGTGTGCAGTTCAGTGGCATTAAGTGTCTTCACATCCTTGTGCCACCATCCCCACCATCCACAGGACTTTTTTCATTTTGCAAAACCGAAACCCTTTATGTGTCAATCAGCAACCCCCCCCCAGACTGGCAGCCACCTTCCTGCCTTTTGTCTTGATGATTCTGGGGACTCGAGGTCGGTGCCAGAGGTGTGTCATACAGTGTCTGTCCTGTGTGACTGGCTTATTTTGCTCAGCATTGTGTCCTCTGGGTCCGTCCATTTGGGACAGAATGTCTGTCCTTTTTAAGGCTGAATAATATTCCATTGTGTGCATGGACCACATTTGGTGTTTCCATTCGTTGGTGGCCGGACATTTCCTTTGGCTATTTTAGCAAACACATCTGCGTGAGTGTGTGAAGGCAGGGCCCCGGGCTCTTGCCTCTCTTTGTCCTGCCCACAGGGAAGACTTGTCACTTTGAATCCGTGAAGGTGACTCATTCTGCCCTGTGCCACCGGCCTCTAGCGCCATCTGGGCCACTTTCCTCGACAAAGTGCATGCGTTGGAGTCTGGGACAAGGCACTGAGCATTTTGTGGGAGAGTTCCTGGCACAGGGACAAAGGTTGGCTTCTGGTCAGACCTCGGCCCAGATGCCGCGACTCGGCCGTGGGGGGAGCTGGGGACCCACTTCCTATGGCGCGGTGTTGCCTCCTGTCTCCGTCTGTCCAGGCTACTGTAGAAAATGCTGTAGACTGGTGTCTGAACAACGACGTTTGTCCCCCCAGGCCTGGAGGCTGGATGTCCGAGATCAAGGTGCCGGCAGGTTTGGCGTCTTGAGGGCCGGCTTCCTGCCTCAGGGATGGCTCCTTCCATGAGGAGGGGACAGGGCCTCACTGAGGCCCGTTTCTAAGGACCTAGTCATGGTCGTGAGGCCTGCACCCCCATGGCCTGATCACCTCCCAGAGGCTCTGCCCCAGATACCATCACCATGGGGATATGGTTTCAACATACGGATTTGGGGGGACAAACATTTGGTCTAAGCACGTCTTCACTGGGCCCCCAAAGCAGTGTTGTACATCAAGCCAGTTCTCCAAACATAAACGTGACAGTAAAGAAAGTGGCAGGAGACGCCCGCACAGTGGAGCTTTGTCGGATCCCTGCTGCCCACCCACCGGCTCACAGATAAGCCCTGTCCTCACAGGGCAGTGTTACCAGCCAGGCCTCCTAGCCCTGCCCCACCTCTGACATCACTGGCAAGCCGGGGCCGGTGGAAGCAGGTCCCAAAGCAGGTGTCCGGTGGGTTTAAATTCATCACAGGCAGCCTTGGGCTGATGGATCCACTCGGGGATGGGAGAGGGTCCTCGGGGTGACCAAGGGTGCCAGAGACAGACTGTGGCCACGCTGCAATCTCAGTGCAGGGAACAAATGGGATCAAGCACATTCTGCTTTCCAGGGACTGTCCCCAACCCACCCCACATCTTCCCACATGCTCTTTACTGGAGAAACACACTAGTTAGCTGGTGGGGAAGCCAACTACACCCAGGGGTCACCGGGGAGAAGTGGAATGAAGAAGCACCGTGTGAGAGAGTCATCCGTGCGGTGCCGCTCAGGCTGCCTCCACGCCCTCCTCCCAGTGGGCAGTGGATGGAGGCTCCCAGGGGACTGCTTTCCGTGTGCCGCCGTCCCCCCGCCCCCGCCGGCCCATTGGGACCACCGCCTTCAGCTGCACCCTTTCTTAGTAGGGGGTAGTAAGCCTTTTATTTTGGAACAGTGTTAGACATACAGAGAAGTTGCAAGGATGATACACACAGGACAGCGCCGTGTCCCCACTGCAGCTTCCCCCTAACATTTCTAGGGCATGTTTGTCACAAGGAGTGAGTCCATATTGATACATTATCATTAATTTATTCAGGTTTCCTTAGTTATTACCTAATGTCTTTATCTGTTCTAGGAGCCCATCCGAGACACCACATTACGTTTAGGTGTTTTTTGAATAAACTATTATTTAGAACAGTTTCAGGTTCACAGCAGAATTGAGCAGGCTGTGCAGAGGGTCCCACGTCCCCCTGCCCAGGCCCCGCCTCCCCCACGTGGGCATCCTGGTTGTCCTGTCTCCCTGGTCTTCTCTGGGCTGGGACAGTTTCTCCCACGTCCCTTGTTTTTGGGGACTGCGTTTCGGGGAGGACCATTCGGGTTTTGCAGGCTGCCGTTCAGGTTGGATTTGCCTGAGGTCTCCCTTGGGTTGGACTGGGGTTACGGGTAATTGAGGGGTAGACCACAGAGGTGGAGTGCCATTCTCATCACAGTATATCAAGGGCGCATGCTGTCACCTGCCTTATCACTTGGTGTTGACCTTGGCCGCCTGGCTGAGGTTGTGTTTGGCAGGTTTCTACAGGGGAAAGCAACATCCCTTTCAAAGCAGGTGAGTAGGCCGGCCCAGCTACGTAATTTGCAGGGCTCAGTGCAAAGTGAAAAGGTGGGGTCCATTGTTCCAAATTCTTAAGAATGAAAAGGTAGCGATAAGAGAACATTCCACCAAAGTCAGGGGCCTCTAAGTGCAGGCCCTGTGTGACTGCACCGGTGACTTCATCCGGTGACTCCATCCAGCGACCCCGTTTGGAGGACTGTTGCCGTGTCCCCTGGTGGCCCCAGAGCCCTGGCCCGCGGTCTTTGACCCCTGGGCAGCTGGAGGGGGCTTGGCTGGGGAGGGTAAGAGGGACCCAGGGTGGGGGTAGCAGCAGCGTGGACAGAGCATGTCAGCATGTCACAGGTGTCTGCAGGTCCTGCTAAGTCTCCTGCCCGAGAGCATGAAAACGGTGAGCTGAGCCCCCCAAGCTGTGCCTGGACAGAGAGAGAGCAGTCAGGGTGTGCGCGAGGCAGAAGTTGGTAACAGAGAAGCTCCATAGTTTTTTAAAATAGGCTGCCTTTATGGGGGGGGAGCACTTTTTCTCAGCGCCCAGAGCAGTACTTTCCTCCGTGGAGCACCTTGGAATCTCTTATTTACAAAATGCACAATGAGCCCGTGTACGCCGGGCAGACCAGGGCGGTTGGACATGACACCTGGTGATGGCTTCCCCTCTCCTTGCGGCTGGTGCGTTTGGAGAGACGAGCACCGGCTCCTGGTCTCAGGTGCATACCTGTGGGAGCCCCCGCAACAGCACCAGTGCAGCTGCCAGCGCCTCTGCTGGCTGGTCCTCACCCAGCTGTTCAGAGAGGGCGGATGTCTCTGAGCCCTATGGCGTGGAGTTGGCCTGCGGTGGTGAGGTAAGCGTTTGAACGCTGTCGGTCAGCGTCTCCATGCAAATGTCGGCACTGCGCTCCGGGAGCGCCCTGTCGGAGGGCGCGCGGCATCCACGGCTGTGTAATTATGTGGACTTGCACACATAACACTGCCGTCCCGAACAGCGCCTGCTATCTCACCACCACGCTGCCCGGGGACGTGCCGCCGTCGCTGGAGAGCGATTATGTAAACACGGTGTGCCATCTCGAAAGTGAGCAATGGAGTTGAGCACTTGTTGCAGAAATTAGTAAGTGGCTGCTTCCCCGTGATAGAGGAGTCTCCCTGCGAGAACCCGTCGTCCAGCGTGGTGATGGATAAATGCGCCCGCAGGCACAGGTGACGTAGGGCGAGTCAGCCTTTTCTCTATCGATATAATCAAACGGACAATTATAGTCCGTGCCCTTAGCTCTGAACTTGACTAACATGAAATCATCACAGATGTATCTTTCTCCTTCTCCTTCCCTGTCAGAATCTTATCCAGCCTCAGAGGCTTGCACGTAGGGTGGGGTTGTTGGCGGTTCCTGGAACTGCCCTCGCTGTCCCCCTCCCCAGCCTTTGCAGCTGCCCTCCCTGCACTCAGCTCTGTCAGGCGCCTACGGCACTACCCACAGGTGTCCGCCTAGCCTTGGTTCCAGTGCCATCCTCCCTGGCGACCCTTTCTGTCCATCCCTGTCCATCCTGCTGCCCTCCCTGGACACTTAACCTGCTGCCCTCCATTCCTGTCACTGTCCGTCTCCTCTCTGGAGGGCTATCCGTGGAGTCAGGCAGACCAGGGCCCAAGTGTCAGTCCTACCAAGGGCCATGTGTGTGACCTTGAACCTCAGACGTCCCATCTGTGAAATGTGAAATGTTCGTTTGTGCTTTGTGGGGTTGTCAGGACGAGATGTAGATCACGGGTCTGATACAGCAGGTGCTCATCACATATTTGTTGACAAGCATGGGGGGTGCTGCCGAGTCTGTCAACCTCTAGACTGCAGGAAAAAAGGCACAGCGGGACAAGGTGTCGGGACAGTCACCCCGTCTGGCCGGGAGCATGTTGCAGCAAAAGTAGGTGACTCTGGAAAGGGAGACGAGGGCCAGGTTGTGTTAGCAGGTAAGGACGGTATCCCGCAGGCACTGCAGCTCATGGGTGTGTGTGTGTGTGTGTGATGACGGAGGATTGCAGCAGGACTACGCGGAGCAGTGTGTGGGGCTCCTGCCGCCCTGCGCAGGGTCCTGGGTCTGCATGGTGGTCCCCCCCCAGCAGATGTTTCGAGAGCTCCTGGGTCCCAGGGAGCGGCTTGGCCTGGCCCTGGGTGAGCCTGTCTCTGTCCCTCCTCGTCACTCCGTCGGGTCAGGGTGCTGCCACGCAGCCAGGACGTGCCACAGCAAAGCGTGGGGTGGTGCCTTAGAGCAGGTTGGGTTTTCTCGTACTGTGAACATTGATTACTATTAATTAAGGTTGATATTTACAATCAGAGAGTACAGGAACGGATCATTTTTTATTAATTACTATTCCAGATTCATCATTAGTCATCATCAAAATACTCAGACAGTGGACAGGGGCTGGGTTTTTAAAACCAAGTGAATGACTAAATTATACTCCATCGTGTGGGATCTGTGTTCTCCGTCACCTCTCTCTTTCCTGGTTTTCCCTGTTGTCACCTAAACTGGTCTCAGCTTCCTGCCATTTCTCTGATCCTCGCCTCTCTCCCATCCCTCATCTGTTTCTTCCCTTTTTGTTTTAATTGGGATAAAATTGGGCTATGCCATTGCATTCGTCTCAGGTGTACACGTACCGTGTAACTGTGTTCCCTGCAGAGTGGACAGCACAGTAAGTCTAGTTACTGTCCGTCCCACACCGATGACCCCTTCCGTCCATTTTGCCCTGCTCTGGCGACCACCAGTTTGTTCTCTGTATCTATGAGTCTGTTTCTGTTCTGTTTGTTCTGTTTGTCAGATTCCACACATAAGTGAGGTCACATGGTGTTTGTCTGTCTGACTCACATCCATCCATGCTGTTGTAAATGGCGGGACTTCCTCTTTTGTGGCCGAGTGGTTCTCCACTGTATGCCCACCCTCCCTTCTGTCCTCCCTCCCTCCCTTGCGTTCTTTTCCTCACCATGAGTGACACATCTGGAGATTCTACAACTTGCTCCTGAATTTCCGCCGTGTGGCTTAAGGTCATCTTCCATCGTGGCTGAGCGCTGGCTTCCTGCTCTGCGTGTCAGCGCAGGAGGACCATGGAGTGGGTATGTCATGGTGCGGTGTTCTGCTTATAGCCATTCCCCAGCTGGTGGATCTGTCAGGTATCACAGGGGGCCTGGGTGCCCTCTGGGGTGTGTGGGAGCAGCTCCCAGCCTCTTACATCGTCCCTGTCCTTGGGTCCCCCGCACGGCGCAGCACTGCACCACGCTGGTGAGGGTCCCCTCCTGGAACGCTGTCTGCTCCCCGTCTTCCCATGCTCAGATGTGCCCACTCTTCCAGACGCTTAAAACAGATCTGCTTCCTCTTCTGAAATGTCCCTAGGAACTTGTCACTTTATTGCGAAGTCCGTTTGGTGGTTTTACTCTGAATTTTGAGTCTATACAACAGGGATCGAACTCCCCCAGGTGCGTGATGAGGGAGGGACGAGCTTGTGGGCTGTTCCTTGTGTTGGTGGCGGGGGAGGGGGGGAGTGGCAGCTCAGGCTCTGGCTCCTCCTGGGGGCGGAGGTGTTTCCTGGGCTGCCCCTGCCTTCTCTCCCTGCGGGGACTGGCCGCCCTCCCTGGGACCAGAGGGGCGTGAGTGTCTCCTGTGGGAGGCACAGGGAGCCGTTTGCTCCACAGCGACTCTGGCCCTGTGTGCTCTGGTCCTCAGCGTCCTGGCGTTTGGAGTGAGATAGATTGAATGCATGGGCCCTGGCCCTCCGTGTAGGAGCTCTTCTTCAAGTAGGTAAACAATTGTGGGTGGTTTAATTTGTCTGTTATGGTGTCCGTGGATTTCCTCAGCGGGAGAATGATGGTACAGTGTGGGTGCTCACCGCACAGAACTCAGGGAGACTCGGCCTCTGATTGTCAGCGGTAAACGTCAAACTGTTTGACGTGATTTTTCATGAAGGGATACAGCTCAGCAAAGGATGAGGTGCCCTTTGGCAGCCGTCCTCTTGGTTTGACTTGAATCTAGAAAGCAACTGGAATGGGGCTCCTTCCGCAGCCCCTGCCCCTGTGGTTGGAGGCAGTGCACGTGGGGGGCATGGGAAGAGGCCACTGGGGCCTCCAGTCTCTTAATTGCACCTTCAACCTGTAAAAGCCTCTAGTAACTTCCTGCAACACTGCCAACCTCTTCAGCTGCCTGCCAGGCTCGGGGGCCACAGGGCCTGTGGCTCTGCTCTCAGCCACTGCTCTCCAGCTGTGCTGGTCCGCTGACCGCTCCTCAGAGCGCTCCCGTGTGGGTCTGCCCCAGGGCCTTTGCACTTCTGTCCTCTCTGCATGAAGTCACACTCTTCTCTGCTTTTGCCTGACCGCTCATGCCCCACGCTCTGTCGGTCCCTAACCATTCACCACTCCTATATTTGTAACCCACTGGAATCATCTCATCGATGTTTCATTGGCATGTGATTTGCCTCCGCACTAGAACGTGAATTTCATGAAGGCGGGGATGGTGTCTGTGCGTCCACTAGGGACATCCAGAGCCTGGAGCCGTTCGTTCTGCACAATCTTCATGACACATGACGGGTGCCAATGGGACACGTGTGCTCTGCAGTGACCTCTGCAAAGTGGTAGAACATATACGCATTTGATAAAACAGCAACCTCCCAAGGTGTGACAAGAGATGGCTTGGCCTCCTTTCAGGTGCATCTCCCTCAGCAGACTCCCTCCCTCCCAACCCGAAGAAGGCAGGAGTCCTGGCAGTCGGCTCCGGCCACTTTGCAGGCAACCTGCTAATGTGTTTGGAGTGTTTGGCTGGGGGCTGTCACTGCCGGTGGCCGCGTCTCCCCCGGAAGCCAAGACCTGCTTGCTGCACTTGGACGAGGACGGCAGGGCCGGCACAGTCGCCACAAACTCTTGAGTTCAGCTGATGAGTTAAAGGACTTTCGTGAAGTGGCCATTCCTGGTAGTTATCATCCTCTAGAATAAAAAAAGATCATTCTTTCCCTGGGTCTCGGGGGACCCTCTGTTGTTCTAAGAGACTTGGGTCAGGCGTAGAGTTTTCTTACTCTGCAGAAATGAAAGTCTGTGTGCTTTCTCTAGCACTGAATGGAGTAGCCACTCTATTAAACCAAAGAAGAACAGCAGCTTCAGGCCTGACGCTCTGCCCCTTCCTCCATCCCGACCGCGGCAGCCTCAGGGACTAGAGGACAGAGGTGCCCTGTGAGGTCCTGGTGGATCACAGCAAAAAGAACGGTTTCTGGGGATAACCCTCAGGGTTTTTTTCCCCCAGGGGAAAGTTTTGTGTTTGACCCTGAGAAGCAGATATTAAGAATTACCTGCTCTGAAGTCATTTCGGCTGATTCAGTCTAAGCTTCTCATGTGCTCCCGGGCAGAGCTTTCAAGGTTGGGAGGGCTTTACCATCTCACGCTGCCCACCCATGTTTGTGGAGCTGAGCGAGGGGTCCGCAGTGTCTGGGGCCTCTGGTTCAGACAGCACCTGGGGTGCGCAGGTCCTCCTGGGGTCCCCAGGCTCCCACCCAGCAGGCCTGGCCTCAGTCCTGGCCATGACGCAACAGCTGTGGGCGCCTGAGCCCCGTGTCCTGTGTGTCCACTGGGGAGTGACAGTACCTCCTCCCGTGACCAGTATGAGAAGTAAATGGTCCCTGTCCTTGTACGAAGCAGGGAGTGTGGCACAGAGCAGGCGCTCAGTAAATGTCTCCTCCCTCCTCTGTTTCTCCTCTCTCTCTCTCTCTCTCTCTCTCTCTCTCTCTCTCTCTTTCTCCTCTCTCTCTCTCTCTCTCTCTCTATCTCTCTCTCTCTCTCCTCTCTCTCTGTCTCTCAGCCATGAAATCTGCTCCTAAAAGTGGCAGCACATGGTCCTGGCCTTGCCTCGGGTCCCTGGTCAGAACCGGCCGTCCCAGGGGCAGAGGTTGTGCCACCTCGAGCCTAGTGTCGCTGTCTTGTCCCCCGTCCTCCGACCCTGGTGGTCAGTGCGTGTGGCCTGCTGGCATGGCCTGCCTGAGGGCCCCTCCTCTTTTGGGCTGCATATCTGCCCACCTGGGGACTACTGATTCGGTGCTTCCCGAGGGGCTGACCGCTCAAGTCCTTCCTCCGGGGCCTGGGTGAGACCCTGTCCTGTCCACAGGCAGCTCTGGGACTGGGCTCAGTCACTAGTGGGGACGGCACTGCTGTTACACACACCCGACCACTGAGGTGTCCTGGCATGCGCTTCCCTTTTTCTCTCTCACAGAAAAGCCCATCCATGTTGGCCCCAGGGGGCTGTCACGTAGGGACCAGGCCAGGGGACTGCCCGTCGGTTCCAATGGTTGGCAGGTCGGGAAGGGCCCTGAAATCAGCTGTCAGGAAAGGGAGGCTGAGGAGGACGCAGGGTGATGAAGAGACCTGGGACGGGCCACTTCATTTGTCCCACCCGTTGGCCGGAGCTCGGCTGCAGGCCCCGGCTCACAAAGGGGGACCTGAGAAATGTCCCGCTGGAATCCACTTCCGCATCCGCTCCAGGCCGTGGGAGGAGACACGGGTGGTTGGTGGGCAGCGTGTGTCCTGCAGACCGGCTGTTCAGTAATCTCATCCCTCAGGTCAGTCCCTTGGCTGGGGGGCTGTGACTCTCATTCGGGCACCCCCCGCCCAGCACCCTACTTGCCAAGCACTGGCCACCGGCTCCGTGCTGTTCACACCTTCTGGGTTTCCAGAAAGCCCTGCGTCACGCAGGGTGGACTGGCAGCCAGTTCCTGGGGGGCACGTGCTGGGCTGTGGGGATCAGGGCTCCCTCCTCCCACTCTGCACACCCTCTTCTGACAGTAACATGTCGGCTAAACTCAGGCTGCCTGTCACTGCCCCACAGTGGTCCTGACTTCCTGCCATAGTCTTGCTCTGTGTCCCTAATAACGCGTTTATTCCCTTAGCCTTTGCTACAGAAAAGGTCATCGCAGGTCCCACCACTGACGTCTAAGATTTCCCAGTAACGCGTTCCTTCCTCGTCCCACATTTTATCCAAGTCACCAATCAATGGCTTGATTTACTTGACACACATATATGAGTGAGTGTGTAATCTACGTGCATGTGTGTAAGTGTACGTGCCCGGGTGCTTCTGCGTGCGTGGACGTACACGTGCATGTCTGTGTTGGAGGCCACTGTGTTCTTCTCGAATCCCCCGCCTGGGCAGTCACACTGGCTCCTCCAGGCCCCGCCCCCTTCCCCGGGTCCCCCGGTGACAGCACAGCGTGCCCAGTGTCCCTGTCCTGTTAGCCTAGACGCGTGCCCTGGAATGCCAGTGTCCCCAGCCCGTCCACCCACCAGCGCACCCGCCACAGATGTTTCTCACCCAGGACACACTCCATAGACGTTGTTGGACCGTGAGTGAGATTTCTGGAGACTAGATGCTCCAGAAATCTAGTCTTCTGCCTAGTGTGCGTCCGCTCTTCTTGGTTCTGCAACCACAGACTGTTTCCCTCATATTTTGTCTCTCTCTGGGCTCCGAGCTCTCAGCTCAGGCTCCTTGCCCTCGTCGCATGGTCCCCTCCAGGCCTGGGCTAGTGGTTGGTCACAGCTTTACTGAGACACAGTTCTCAGCACAAGGCACCCATGTAAGGTGGGCAACTCAGTGATTTTCAGGATCTTTAGAAACTTGTGAATTATCACTACAGTCAATTTTGGAACATTTTCTTCACCCCACAAAGAAGCCCTGCACCCTTTATCTACCAACTGCGACCCCCTCCCCCACCAGTCCTGGGAAACCACTCATCTTTTCTGTGTCTTGACACCTGCCCACTGGGGACTTCTAGCTGCTCCTGGGCCTCAGCTCCATGCGTGAGGGACCCACGCACACCTTGGTGGTCCTCTGAAAGGAGCAGGTTGTCTCTCTCTCTCTCTCTCTGCCCCCCCTTCTGTCTCTCCCTCCCTCCCTTTCTCCCTCCTTCTCTCTCCCTTTCTCTCTCTTCTCTTGGTCTCTTTAGCAAAGACTCTGAAACTCAGTATAATGGCTCTTAATTTTTCTGGGGCTCAGGTAAGACGGGGGTATCTCCTCTTTGTTGTAAGGATTAATTACTTTGTTTGTAAAGTGCTATAAGGTTTGTAGAGTGGAAAATCAAACTATTGTTGGTTTTTGTTTTGTTGTTCCAAATTAATGTCACTTTCTCAGGTTTTTTTCTTAATTTGGTCTACCTTGTTTGCAAAATCAACTTTCAGAGGAAGATGTTATAAACCTGCTTTTATCCTGCTGCCAGCCTGATGGTCCTGTAGCAGGAACAGGTGGACTTGGAGAGGCTCGGGCCGTTGAGGACGCAGCACGAGCCCCGGGAAGGCACACTGTCATGTTGTGGGGCTGGTGTCACGTTCACTCGTCAGGAAGTGAGAGGGGCTCAGCCTACCTGTGCCGTATGCACTTTCTAGGGTCACCTCTGTGCCTTTGCTCTCCTTGGCCCTAGCGCTCCACAACATTTCCTTGGTTCAGATTAAGGGCAAGGACCCCTGATTCTCCTAAGAAATGAAATGAAACTACTGACTGCCAGGAGCACAGATCACCTGCTCTAGTATTTAAAGATCACAGACGTACAGAGTCAGTTACCATTTCTGGTCTGTTGAATTAGAGCGAATATTAAAAACCAAGTCTCCTGGCTGCTGAGGGTGACAGGGGCCAGGGTTTCCAGTCATCTGGTGGCATTCTGAGTGGCTGGAACCCTGTGACGGTCCCTCGTCAATACCTGTCAAGGGTGGTAACACGTGACACCCAGCCCAGTAATTCCGTTTCTGGGAATCTATTTTAAGGAATTTATCCAAAGTATGAAATAGACCACATGCATAAAAATGTTCGTCATAATATCATTTAAGATGTCAAAAATTAAAACGGGGATTGAACTAAATGCGGGCTTTTTCACGGTACCAGATCTCCTCGATGGGCAGTTGTGCGTCACCTACAATGATGGTTTTCAGGACGCTGCACAAGGGCAGAAGGAAGAAGCAGCGCCAAGCGTGGACCATGAACGTGCCCAGGATGGAGACGCGAGGGGCAGTTTCTGGGAGGGGCTCTCAGGCCGGGAACCGCGGGCCTTCTTGGTGTGTGTGTGTCTCTCATATATTTTATATTTTATAACATTCCTTCCAAATAATTAAAAAAAGAAAAAGAAAAATCCCCCTCCCCGGCACATCTTAGAAAGGTCAGGCTTACAGGTCTGTCCCTAGGAAACCTTAGCTGAGGAGTGAAGAGACAGTGAAGGAAGCGCACGCGGCGTCTTCCCCGGCATCCCTTAGAAAACGGCAATTTTCCCCGTTCTCTGAAACCAATCTTGACTAACTTTGATAGTTCAGCAATTAGAACTTTGGCATGCATTCTTTCTTCTTCAACTCCTATAATTAGTGGTCTCCAATTATATGAATCAATTTCAATTTCTATAAATCAGATGATTTAGGGAGAAGGATGTTCAATCTCCTTTCCAACTGTATGGTTTCAGCAGCAATAAAACTCTCAGCTTAAAACATCAGGACGCGTCTTGCTTCAGAAATATGACCAGTGCCTTTGGGGCTTCTTCGGGGACCTGGCGTCTCGTGGGGCTGTGTTTGGTGGCCTCGCGCATCTGTCTGCCCGCCAGTGCTGCTCAATCCTTCTTCCTGGCATCTGCCCTGTGCTTTCAGGTCCCTTTCCGGCCTGGTGACTGTGCCTAGGCGACCTGGACTTCTGACAGGCAGACCCAGCTTGGCCCAGGCAGGTCTGGGGAATGCTGCTTAGCGGGCACATTTCAGGCCTGCTTTCTCTGCAGTCCGCGCCTGACCGTCCCCGCCTGACCGTCCCCGCCTGACTGTGTCAGGGCCCCTGGAGGGTGCGGCGAGGCTCGCAGCCCAGTGCCCATCTGCCCTGTGACTGGGGCCACCAAGCCCAGCATCAGGAAGGCCCATAACTCCAGCCACTGTGTGGGGCTCTTCCTGAAGTAACCCCTGACCCCACACTGGTATTTGGAGCTCTGCTTCTCCCCTCTAGCCCCGTACGGATGAGAGGTGGTCACTTTCATTGCACAAGGAGCACGCCTTCTCATTAGTTCTAAAAATTCACGGAAAGAAAATCATTTAGTTTTAAATGTGCGAGTCTCAGCGGACTCTCCCAGTGTTGCTTCTTCACATGGTCACTTGCATGTGGCACCCCCGTCTCCCCCCATCCTTGAGGGGCAAAGTGGGGCGTCGTCAGGTCGAGGGGTGAGCTCCGGGCTGCAGGTGTACAGCCTCCCTGCACTTTCTCCTCCTGTTGGAGGAGATAAGTGGCCAGGGTTTGTGTTTGTCGCTAATGTGGTTTTTAGCAAGATGTCTCCTTTTGGTTGGAGATCGGCTTCTGGCTTTTATAGTTCTCTTAAATTCATCTTATGTTGAATTATCGTTGTTCTCAGCTTTCTACATCACTTCCAGTTCCTGCAGTATTAGTGTCATTAAGTGCTAGGGCTGCTCGCTGAGGTTTCCCGACTCGGAGATCAGGGAAACCCAGGGCCCTGCACACTGGCCCCCCATCCTGCACACAGAGCGACTCAGCGGCAGCTCTCTCGGGACCTGGGGCTGTTGAGAAATGTGGCGACGACACTGTCTCCCAGACCTTAAAAAGGACAAGGCCCGGCCCTCATGCAGTGCCCCATTAAAGAGGGAACTTGACACAAAACTCAGAAACATGAAGGACGTTCCAGTCATTAATAGGATATTCTGTAGCCGCTAACAGTCATGCCCTGGAGACTGACTTCAAAATATAGTCGTAATATTCAGAGGAAGAATGGGATAGAAACTACATAATCTCTGTTTTGTTCATAGCTGAATATGAGTGTTAATCATACTTAAATATGATTAGAAAGGAGAATACAAAGGTGCTATTCATAGTCATACTCAGCTGGTAGAATCAGAAATGATTTTCATTTTCTTTTATTTAAACCTTTCTCTATTTTACAAATTTCTGAACAAACATGGGATAGTTTGTAAATAAAACGAGAAAGGCTGTTTAAGAGACTAAAAAGGTAGAGTAAAATCCAAATTGCACGTGTGGCGCCGGTCATGTATCACTCTGTCCCCTGATGGTCCGAGGCTCGGTGACAGGACACACGTGTGCTTCAGCCCAACACGCGTGTATGGAGGCCTTGGGAGTGCCCGGCGTGAGTTTTCCCTGAGTCAGAAGGCTTGGAAGCCTCTTACTTGGCTCATGTTCTATGAACCAGAGAGAACAACACCGATTATTGGACGATAAAAGCCACGGCTGACTTTTTTTTCTTTTTTGCCCATTCGACCTCTTCTTAAACCAGCACATAGTTTTGTTGCTGAGTAAACAAAACCTTTGCGTCCATCCTTTTGACCAGCCTGTGGGAGGGTTGGTGGGGACCACATCCTATGATCAAGGGGGAGACCCTATTAAGCACGTTTTCTTACGTCAGTCACGAATGTTCAGACTTAGCGTTTCACTGTTTACAGACCGTTTCATCTCTGGGTTCTGTACGGCTGTTCAGGTCTCCATTTCACAGATGAGAATGTGCTGATCACATCCATTGCGGAACCCAAGGTGGGGCCAGAATCCCGGCCACGGATCTCAGAGTTGCCCTTGGGTGGCACTTTTACAGGGTCACCACGAGTCCCCCTTGCTGTGTAGACAACTTGGGCCTCTTAGATAAAGAGCTGTGCCAGCCAGCAGCGGCATTTTCCTCCTCCTCCCCTGTGGCAGGAATGAGGCAGGATTGTTATGCAAAGGCCATTGCCTCCCAAATATGGCCTAAGGCTCCCCAAATCCCTGTGCCTTTCTCTGCGGTACGGTATTGGGCAATGTCAGGTGTTCAGGATTGTCCACTGAAGAGTTCTTATTTTGATACAAGAAAAGAAGGGCTTTTAAGTGTTAAAATGAAGAATTTGGATTTGGGAAAACAAATGTAAAAGTTGGTAATAATGAAGATTTTGTTTGCTGGGTGCCCAGCGCCGTGACCAATGGGCCAGCTGCTCACCGGGCAGGGCCATGGCTGGGTGTCAGCTTGTGGGGCTCTGGGGGCGGTGGGGGCGCAGGGGCTCCGGTGGGGGTGAGGGCGATTTTGTGTAAATGCACAAAATCCAACTGGAAGAGTTGTCAGCTACGGCCTAAGCGTGTTCCAGGGCGTTTCAGAGGCCATCAGTTATGTGGCTCGGGGGATTGATGCCCAACTTCCTGAGAAGCAGTGGTCAGTCGTGTCCACACTCGGGGGCAGGTATGTTGGATAATTACCTCTCCATAATAATTTTCCTCCCCATAAACTCCTTTAAAATGCCATCTAAGAGAAGCAGCTTCCAGAAAGAGAAGCACTCTGGGGGTATTGTTCCTTCCGTGGCACGAGGTGAGCCAAATAAGCCAGGAGGCCATCCGTTTCCTGTTAGTAAATTTTTCTGGGTTAAGCTTGTTCGTCCAAGTGTGCCTTTCTGGGGCGTGAGCTTCTGCAGCAAATGTCACTACAGTGTTTGGGGGCGGAGAGGTGGGGGGGGCTCCAGAGTCCCTCCCCCGTGATCAGGTCGATACCTGTACCTGGTAATACAATGCCAACCCGTAGCTAAAAATAGATTTCTTTTGTTGTGATCTTACAGAACAAAGGGAAGGGACGCACAAATCAGACCCACTTCATCTGTGTCTCCTGCCCTCCCTTTCCCAGCGGTCCTCACTTGGTCTGTCTTCTCTCTCAAATGGATTTTTCATTTAAAAACCGAGGAGAGCGGAGACGGGATAAGTCAAGGGCCATGCACCAGGAAGAATTCTTTTGAAGTAATGGGGGCTGGAAATCACCGCGTCACCCGCGGCAGGAGTGCTCTACTTAGCCAGAGTAGGGGACCCCTCCCTGGAACTTCTGGGGGAACCCAGCGTTTGTTTAAACGCGTGCTCCTCAAAGCTAAACAAGACACGATTCTCTAAAAATCCCGCTCGCCATAGTTGAACTTCGTGCTCCTTGCAAAGTCTTCTGTATTCCTCCTGACTTGAGCTCCAGTTTGCTGCCTGGGCTGAAGCGCCAGCACGCAGGGTTCTTCCCTTTGTCTCGGGTCCCCTCCCTTTGCCTCGCTCACTCCCTGGCTGTGTGAGCACAGGGGTGGCTGTGCACAGAGTCCTGGCTGTGTTTTGGGTGAGGCGGGGGTGGGAAGGTTGCATCGTGGAGGGACACAGAATATTAATTAGACAGAAAGTGCTCTCTGTGCCTTATCTGCATAAAGAAAGATAAAGCCCATGTAAATAATATGTGTGTTTCCCGTAATGAATGTCCCCTTTCTCTCCATTTCTGCATAGTATTAGAAATTGCGTTTTTATTAAATGAGACACTGGATGCATGCCAACAAGTTTTTCTTTTAACTTGATATTTGGGCTCTGATCTTTGTTAGAACCACAATGGCGTGTATCTCGTACAGTCAGAGGTCATTTCCATAGCTCCCCACCCTCGCCATCATTTCTGGGGAATGTTTGTTTTCAAAACAAAGAATTGGGTTAAAGCTTAGGTATCGTGTATCAGAACGTATGTCAAGCCGAAATTAAGAACACTCAAACCTTCCTTTTAAAGGTCAGATATTATTTATTATTATTATAAAAATGATCTGTGATTTATGAATTTAACTTCTCATAAACCTTCTTTGTAACAGAATATGCAGTCAGAGGCTTACCATGACATTGTTTTCTTTTGACAACGTATCCCCGAGACCACTGCAGCTGCTCCTCTGCTCACAATACTAGATTAATTAACACAATCCTGCGCTGCTGGCTCTTGCTCAATGAGAGAGTCTGCAGCCGGATAGATAGGTAAATCCTGTAAATGCGGCAGAGATAAGGCATGTACGAGGTAGTTTCATAACTGGCCAGTTTTGCTTCTGAGTGGCCTTCCCTGTCAGGACCGGTCCACGGACCGCAGACGCAGGGCGCTTGAACTTCAAAGCGAGCCACACCTATCACAGCGCCACAATGCCCAGGGTTTGCGAGATGCAGATATGTAAAAGCAGAAGACCTCTCAGAAATCAGCAGCTTCGGTTAAAATAGCAGTCAGTCTGCCGCCAGCATTTTGAGTCTGCAGTATTTTTTTTTTTTAAGTTCAATCATTGCTTTCCTTAAATATCTCCCTTGCTATTACTCACTTTTTTTTTTTTTTTTTTTTGCCGCCCATCCCTCAGTGCAAATAGCTCTGGGCAGCCGTCATTGACTTTAGTTTTTAAGTACTGGAAGATTTTCTTCCTTCTGCCTGTGAACTGATGACAACGTGTGTAACTCAGCCCGCCCCCACCCCCCACTTCCCACCTAGTCACCAGCCGTGAGTATTTATTGGCAACTTTAGCTGACATTTTAGTGAACGTCAAACCTTTGTTAGAGAAATGTAAGGCTTTGCTGTAAAAATAGTCATGCCCATGTAAAGAACGCAGTAACCAGGCAGTGGGCTTTAATAGAATTTCCTTCAGACTTTTTTTCTAATGTCCATTACACATGCAACACTAATTTACTTTTTGTTGTTTTACTTAGCACAGAAATTGAAAATGTGACAAGCTTTGCTGAATTAAAAGGCTCATTTTATAGACACATAGACCAAGAGGAAGAAGAAAAACAAATCCATAATTTGCAACCTTCTAGAGCGGCGCGCAGGTGGCGGGGATTCAGTCTCGCATCGCCCGCTGCGTCTGTGGGAGGATGAGCGGTCTCTGCCACCATCCCTGTCCTTGCAGGGGTCAGTGTGGCCCTGCTTGCCCATAGAATCCTGGTGCTTTGCAAAGACCAGCATGCGTGACGCTCGGGTCTCAACTTCCGCGTGGTGATTGTTCCAGCATCAGGTACCGGCTGAGAGGGCCCCACAGGCTCCGTGAGCATCCGCTTTCTGAGGATGAGGCAGAAATGATGGACCCAGTGTGTCTATGACAGGATGAGCTCAGGTGTCTGTGCCTCTCCTCATACCTGGGGAGTTTGCGACAGTTCCCCGACCCACGGAGGGAACAGTGACCACACGGAGAGAAGGCTTGGGTCTGCCCCGCCTTTCCGCCCGGCCTCACCGTGGTCCACAGTTAGCTTTTGTTGGCTAAAATCAAACAACTCTTCCTTAAAAAGGGGTTCAGAACACATGCATAATTAGTTGTATATAGAAACATTGTTTAGAAAAACCTGAACATTTGATTCCCAGTTGAGAACTGACTTGGCTTCAAAGTTTGCTGGGGCTTATGGGGAGGACAGAGAAGTGAGGACGACTGGTGGACCCCGGGGCGGGGCCGTCATCACTGGGCCATAGAAGCTAAACGTCAGGGTCCCCACAGTAGCCGGTGTGCACACGGAGCGGCTGCCATCGCAGCTGCGCCGGCCTCCTGGCAAAGTCCGGGCATCTGCCTCTGCCTTGGAGGTTCAGGCAGCCCGGTCTCTGTTTTCTTGTTGGACTTGAAGGCCCCTGGGTAAGGCTGGGGGAGCTGCTGTCTGGAGGGTGACAGCTGACCCGTGACTTCTGAGGAACGAGCAGTGTGATGTTTCTGACCCATGCCACGTGGACTTTGAGCTCAGTTTCTAGGAGTGAGGTGGCCCGTCTGTCCCTCCGTCCCTTCATGCTGCTGTCCTCCTATCTGACCCACAGCCCAAGAGTGGGACACCGTGGCCTAGCCAGACAACTTCTAGAGCCTTTCTGAGGGTGTCCCCTTACCAGAGCACCAGCAAGCACATGGCACGGTTTTGTGGGTGTCTCCTGTGCTGGCGCGTTACGGCTGAAACTTCAGCAGGAGATGTGGGCTGGGCCAAGCCTTTGGTCCTGGCTCAGCCGTTTCCATAGCCCTGGGCGGCGAGTCTGCCGCGGAAACTCCGCGCTTCCGGGACACACTGCCAGTCGGGCTGCCTATCTGCTGTGCTTCCTCGTAGAGAGATGTGAGAATCAAGTGAGCCCTTGCCTAGGGCGTGTAGGTACGGCTGTGTGAGGCGCCGCAGGAAGACTTTCCAGCGATTCAAAGAAGGAGACAAGCTTCAGGAGGAGAAGGGAGTGTGGTCTGCCTGCCGTGTCCCCGTGCCTGTGTCTGGGACGGCAGTCAGTGCACATTTGTTGGCTACATAACCGAGCAGACAACGGTGGGTCCTGTGCTGGGACAGGAGGATGGGAATGAGGTTTGGAAGTAAACTGAGCTGCTCTCTGCACGAACAGGCGGGCACGCGGGCGTGCTGGATGGCGAGGAAGGCAGCCATCTACACAGGCCTCGGCTCACTGAAGGGAGGGTGATCGGCTAGCACGTTCGTCCATAGGTGGGGCCAAAGGGACATGCCCGGCGTGGCACAGTCAAGCCAGAACTGGGGACCAGTGTCATGACTGAGACTCAGCCCAGGATGCTTTGCGTGAGGGTCCCAGATGGAAGAAGATTCACTGCCGGGGCAGTAGGCAGGGCAGGAAGGGTGTGGCCCGTGGCGGCCAGCTCATTCCGACGGTGGCTTCAGCAAGAGGCGATTTGCTTTAACTGTGGGCAGGCAGTCAGAAGCATTAGGACCCAGCTGCAGCACTAGTTTTGTCCTCTGCCTGTAACGACAGCAGCTTCTGGGGATGCAAGCTGCAGTCAGTGCCTGACATGTGGTAGGGGCTCAGCAAGTACCTGTTGGATGAACTTACTGAGGAAGAAGTGTGCATTTTCCTGAGGCTCCAGCACCCGAGGCTCCCGTGAGCTTCCCTGCTGCTTCTCTTGCCCCTTTCCCCATACCCTGCGCACATGGGGGGCCCTGGGCCGTCTGGAAGTGCCCTGGTCCCTTTCCACCCCCGTTCCCTCTCTCTGGACTGTCCCCTGCCCTCTTGTCAAACTCCTGCCCCTCCTTTGAGGCTCTGCTGATGGCCGCCCTTCCAGGACACCACCCCCATTGCCCAACTCCCCACGGGCCCTCCTGGGAACGCCTGTGGCCCGTCACAAACACCTCTGTGGGCTCTTAGTGTTTCCTCCTGGGGGAGGGGTTGGGGCATCTAATGATCCATGTATTTGCTTGTCTCGTTCCACACGGTGGACCGGGTAGTGGCGCTGCACATAGTAGGTGTGGGTGAAAGTGTGTGGACCGAGTGAACAAATCCGTCGTTGCATTGCTCTGGGCACTGCCAAGGGGTGGGCAGCAGAGGCGGCTGGGGTGAGTATGACATGGGAGGCAGACCACGAGCACTGTCGATGGGGGCGGGGGTCTCAGAGGACCAGTCCTGGGCCTTCTGCGGGCACCAGATCTCTGGATACACATGGCCGTGTCCGTCCCAGATGGGCCCATAGCGCTGCTTTCCTTATGGTCGCCATGCAGTGGGGGCTGTCCTGTCACTGTTCTGTGTGACGTGATGCTGGGGTGGCCTCCTGCTGTGTCGCAGCCTGGGGCAGTGTGTGCTGCCCCGAACGGCACGGCCTCGGCCCCAGGGCGAGGGGCCAGCGAGCATCAGGGGAGCTCGGCTCAGAGGCCCGAAGCCCTTCCCACGGCAGAGGACACATCAGTGGTCAGCTAGGTAGGCGCAGGCAGTCCTTCCCTCCCCTGCTTTGAGTGCCAGAGGAGGAGTGTCTGCAGTTGCTGCCACCCCGACACACGCTGGCAGCCACAATGCCTGCCGTGGTGGGGGTGCCGCTGGGGTGTGTGGGCGGCCCTGTGAATGGCTGGAGTCATCAGAGATGCTCGTGGATGGCAGGTGGGTCCGAGGTGCACAAAGGTAATGATCACTCTGCCGGTGACCTTTCTGGTGCATTTACATTTTATCACAACACCACGGCTTACTGTCGGCTGGGTCATTCCTTATGCACGATGGCCCAGCATGCGGGGACGCGTCCCGCCTGGATGACAGAGGGGCAGCCTCTGACGCAGCCCGCTCTATTGTTGTGTGGTAATCTTTATCACCAAAGGAGACTTTTGACTTAAGCCCACGTTTCCTTTCTTTTTCAAAAGTGAAGACACTCCAATGTGACTTTTCATCCTCATTGTCACCGAGCCGTGAGATGAAGCCCTCCTCCCCTGTGTCGCCAAGGGACTAGACCTGGGTGGCCGGAAACAAGGGCAGGCCACAGGACACAGCTGTGTGGGGCCGCCACCTTCTCTGGCACCACTTTCCAAACAGAGACCATGTTAGTGCGTTTGAGTGTGGCGCTGTGTGTGAGCGTGGGGAGTGTGTATGCGTTCCCATGTTTGTCACGCAGAAACTTGACACAGAAGCTCTGAGCTGGGACCAGACTCAAAGGACAGCCCCAGAAGCCTCAAAACACTTGCTGAATTTTCAGCCCTGTCCCATCAGATCAGCTAGATGTGTGCCCCCATTTGCTTGTTTCCTTGTGTGTTTTGAATGACTGGAGAAATCGCATTCCTCTTCAGCTGATGGAGGACTGTTAAGCGCTGAGGAGAGAGACGAAAGCTTAAGAAATATGGAAAGGTGAGCAGCTGCCGCGTTCTGGGCCCGGGGCCTGTGTGGCTCTGGGGGTGGGAGTGAGGACACTCATTGCACAGAGGGTCCCCAAGGCTCGGGCAGTTGGGGGAGCTGCCCGGAGCCCGACAGCTGGACCCCAGGCCCGCTGCAGCAGCCTGTGGGCGTTCTGCTGGGGGTGCAGGGAGACAGCCGCCCCTCCAGCGGCCACAGACTCTCCCGTTCTCTGGGCTGTCACCACTGTTTTCACTGGTACCTTCAGGTTACCGCGCCAAGAATAAAAATAGCCCTGACCATTGTCACTCCTATTTGGTACTTCTTTTTCTTTCTCTTTTTTTTTCCTCAAATGCCTGTGAAACAGAATTCTAATTTTTACTCAACATGTGTAATCTTAATAAATGGCTACATTGTTGCACGCTGCTCGATGCATTTGAAGATCCCCTCTTTTCCCAGAAGAGCTCATCTCCAATAATATAATCACAATCAATAGAAAACATGTTTCTATGTACAGTATCTGATCTCTTCTGAGGGTCTGTCTGTTCAGATGAAAGACACAATGTCTCTATATGTACCGTGTGCATGTGGACTGGTAGAACATCACATGTTTAATAATTTGACTTTATATTTTGTCTTCAAGCCGGACCTTAGCTACTCATGATACGCCTCCCACATTTGTGAAGTTTATGTGACTCTCATTTCTGCCAGGCAGCCATTCGGGCTTCTCCCGGTGCGTGTCCTCTGTCAGCTCTCCTCGCCCTCACGGCTGAGAGGAGAAGGTCTGTAGAGACTTGAATTCCTCTTGTTCCTGGATAATGCAGCCCCATCAAGGGCTGGGTGGCGATCCCTGTGCAGGGGCTGCTGTGGGCAGGGGTGAGGGCAGGGTGGTGGGTGGGGCGAAGATGTGACTGACCTGTGGAGGGCCTGTGGGGCCCAGTGCAGGCCCCCAACTATAGGTCTTCAGAATCCAAAGCCGAGATGGCACTTCCTCTGGAAGTGTTCCCAAGCCCACTTTTTGGAACCAGCTGAGTTTATCATAGGGGCTAATGTTATGGACTAAATGTTTGGGTCCCCCCAAATTTTCTGTGTTGACATCTAATCCCCGATACGATGGTATTTGGAGGCCGGGACTTGGGGAGGTGAGCAGGTCACGCAGTGGCACTCTCACGAATGGGATCGGTGCCCTCCTAAGAAGCAGACAGCTCGCAGCTGCCCTGGCACCATGTGAAGATGCAGGAAGTCCCTGAGCATGCTGGCTCCCTGGTCTGAGGCGTCCAGACTACAGACTGTGAGACACAGATTTCTGCTGCTGCTGAGCCACCCAGTTTGCGGTGTATGTTATGGCAGCCCGAGCTAAGACAGCTACCACTGTTCTAAAGAGTTTCTTAGATGATTGTAAATAATTTCCTTGGAGCAGGTATTTCCTTGGGGTGAGCTGACATCGCACACAGCCTCTGGTCACGGCTCTAGGACTCCTACTACCCAGGACACCCCTGGCCCGAGATTGTCAGCCAGACAGTGGGATGGTCTCCGGGGCCGACTTTGGTTCTTATCCCGGCAGTGCCAGCACTGCGCTGTGTGACCTTTCTTACCCTCAGACCCTCGGTTTTTCCATCTGCTCAATGGGAGTGTGCCAGGTTGTTCTCTGAGCTCTGTCCCAGCTTTGAGCTTGGCTGACCCCCTTCCCGGTGCTGTTGGGTTTATTCAGATATGTGACTGAGGGTCTGGCCTTGACACACGACGGTCAGCCGCTCACCCTGGGAATAGTCTCAGACCCCCCCAGCGTGTGTCGGCTGGGGTACTCACTCTATGAAAAGGTGTTAACCGCTGAATACCCATCACGACCACCCCTACCACCTGTATGTACCCACAGCCTAGTCCTCTGCAGACTTCATGCTAAGCTCTCGGCAGATTTATCTCACGGGCTCCAAGAAGCACCCCCAAGTGGTAAGCGTGACTTTTGTCATTGCCAGTTCATGGAAAAGGAAGCTGAAGCTCTGAGAACTGGGCAGCTTTCACTCGCTCACTGGAAGATGATGGTACTTGGTTCAGTGTAGGATTCTTGACGTCACACCTCAGCCCTCGGCCACCTCTCCTGCCGCACACACCCCCATCCGTGGGGTTTGCCCCCAGGTCCCTGGGCACTGCGGTCTCTGGCTCCTGCCTGTGCCGGGCTGAGTTTCACTTTTTCATGCGCCTTCCTCCCTTCTTGGGGGACTTCACTCTGGCGTCTCCATCAGCCGAGCAGCCGGGGGCTCGTTTTATGAACATCAAGTGTTCGGGGCCCCTCGTACTTGGGTGCCACAGGGCAGTGGGGTTTGGATCGTGTCTGTATCTTGCGTAGAACTTCCGAGGCAGAGTACACGGTGCATCGCGCTTGGGTTCAGGTCCTTCCACGAGGTAGTTTGTGCACTGGATCCCAGCGGCATGGGTCCAGGGGAGGCAGCTCGGGTCTGCTGAGGACTGGGCACAGCCGAGAGGTGGCGGAAGGCCGCAACTGAAAGGGTGGCATTGACTCCGTGAGCAGTGTTGACAATAGAGTTTTGGCTCATGCACCAAACTGATGTATCTGAATCTTTGCCTGAAGGACCCAGCTGGCCAAATGTCTCACGCATTACATGCCCTCCAGGGAGAGTAGAACCACTTTCCTGTTCAGTGAGGGGTTAAGTGAGAATGTCACTGCAGGGTGGATGGCAGGTCCCATCCGACGGATCTAGCTTTTCTGAACGAAATTCCAACATAAGGAGTCAGTTCCTGGTGGTGGGTGGGTCTGCAGGGCTGGCTGCCAGTGCAGGTGAGAAGCGTTTATTTTTGGCTAGGTAGCACCAAGAAGAATAGAGTAGATACCCTTAAACTTGGGGTGAGGGGTGACCAGGGGTGGAGGCCCCCTATGGAAACGGTGAGTGGTCAGAGAGATGAGACCGGACAACCAGTCCAAGTCCACTGAGGGGAGAGAAGGGGCAGATTTGGCCGGACCCTCTCTGGGGGCAGCCAGGAGGCTTAATGGGGAGACTCCTTGTCATATCGTAGTTAGCTGGCAGGGTCCCAGGTCTTCTCAAGATACGTTATTTTCTGAAGAAAAAGGACAGAGATCTGAGCCGCGTATGTGGCCCTCCAGCAAACGGGGCATTGGCGGAACAGCTGATTTCTGCACCCATGGCCGCACCCACAAGGCACTAGGGGAACTGGTGGCAGATGCTGGTGAGCGGATGAGCTGGGACGCTGAGCCCTGTCCTTTTTCTTTGTTTAATAGTTGTTCACTGTTTAGGACACAGTAAATCCCAGACGTGGCAAGGAGTTAAATGCAAAAGAGGCAAATAAAAAGAAACACGTAAGGGCCTAGAAGAAATGTCAGTATTTTTACAGTCATGGGGAGGGGATGACCAGGGCATCACACCCGGACACTCTAAGAGTGAGGCTGGCAGGTGTTACCACTTCTTCACTTAGCACAGTGCCGTCAGATTGTGGTCCCCAGTAAATATTTGCTGAATGAATCCAACTGTGTGGAAATTAAGTCCTTCTACACAGCGTGCCAGCTCGTGAACACACACGTACAAATGTCTGTCAGACCCGACTGTAAAGTGCAAAAGACAACATGGGAAAAAAGAGTTGCTACCTGTGTGATAGACGAAGGGTTAAGATTCTTGGTACAAAGGAAAAAGCTCTTGCAGATCAATATGAAAAAGACAAATCCTCCAATAGAAAAATGGTCAAAGGACACGAGTAGGCAGTTCAGAGGAGAAGAAATACAAACGGTCAATAATCAAACGGCAGTAAAGGAAAACTTTGCCACCTTGGAATGTGTGAGTCTGACCTGTATTTAGGGACCTGTAAAGCAGCCCACGACATGTTGCTGAATGAAAAAGTGGGCTACCACACAGTAGGCAGAGTATGATTCCATTGATGGAAAGCTGTGAGAGCATCTTAATGCAATCCTTTGTGCAAATAATAGAGTTGTCCTCAATGTTATTTTAGCAAAAAACGAGAATTTGAGGAAAACGAGAGCTGGCAGCCACTTTCCCGAACCCCACTCCCCAGGTCAAAGGGTCCCCACTTTTTGTCCCTCTAATTCTTGTCTTCTCTTTCTCTGTGTGCAGGTCAAGTGGGCAGTGGGACTAAGGATAATTTGCATTAATTAAAAAATATATTCTGTGTTGTTTGTATTTTTTTTTTACAATGAGCACATATTTTTTTTTAATTTAAGAAAAAGTCTATATTTTTATTTTTAAAGATAAAAGAAAATCCATTTAGGGAATTTGACTGATAAGGAGTTCGTATCCTCAGTAGAGAGGGAATTCCTACAAATCAGTAAGAATAATAATACCCCAACCAAGAGAAAAAAGCGTGCCCACCTACGAGCCCTTATTTAGTGCGTGTTGACTATGTGTCAGGCACTGGACGGGAATCCGTGAGCAGTCCGTTCTCCACTGCTTGGTAAGGGCCATGCTGTTTCCTTTCTCCTCCTCTTCTGTATTCAGTAAATAGCCACAGGATCTCTGCTTCCTACGTGTCACAGACACCGACTGCTCCCCTCACGGAGCTTACATTTCTGTTGTCATCCCTGTGTCACTGCTAAGGACACTGATTCTGAAAGGCTCTGGCCAGTGTCCCATCTGTAATGAGCATGTGACACAGTCCTCCAACTACAAACATGCAATTCCCAGAGGAGGAGAAGCAAATGGCCAGTGAGTGGGGGACAGTATTTCAACCTGATCAGCAATCAGAGAAAACAGTGGAAACTAGTTTGGGTTTATTTATTTGTGTATTTGCTTCTCAGACTGTTAACAGTGAGTATTGTCTGCAGGATGGGGAGAAATCAGACCCTCTGAGTCTGCCAGTAGGCGTTTGTTTTCACGTGAAGTTTCGGGGGCTAATTTGGTAAACACATCCAAAACCCCCCGAATGAATGTCTACACATTGTCTTAGCAATTCTTCATTTATGAAATTATTCTTTAAAAATACGTATATATATCTCAGATAATCGAAGATGTTTGACCAAAGGTATTCATTACAGCTCAGTTTATAAGGGTAAAATTGGAAACAATTTAAATGTACTTCAGAAGGAATTGGTTAAGGAAACAGTGACGACCTTACTATGAAATCCTGTGCAAATGCTGCAAATGATAGCATAGGTCTATATTTTTGACGTGCAAAGGTATTCACAGAATATTGTGAAGTGGCAGAAGCAGATTACAAAGCCAGTTTGTATAATATGATTCCTTTTTTTTTGTAAAAATTAAAATATATCCAGATAAGCATTTTTCATAGAAAAGTCTGAAAGGGTATAAAGCAAATAGTTAAGAACGATTAACTTTCCTTTGGAACACTTATCTTTTTGGTCAATAACCTTGTACGATGGTTACTGTTAGTTTCATAATGAGGTAAAACCAAACCCAAACAGGGAGGCCATTCCTGTTGCTGACTGGGTGGAATAGACTGTGTTGTAGAAACGCATCCCAGCCCCTCCCGACTGGCCCCCTCCCCTGTCCCTCATACCAGACACTTGACAGGGCAGGTCTTCCCCAGCGGAACCCTCCCCATGGTGGCACAACTGGGGCCTGAGAACTCTGCAAAAGAACCTAAAATGAGTTTGAAACCTGCGAGGCCCAGCTTGCAAACAGCAGGGGGCTGAGGTAGATTTGTGAGCTGGCCCTGCCCTCGGGAGGGCCTGTGGCCTCCCCCAGTGAACCAGCTTAGGAGATAGGCATTGTGTGCAGGGGGAGCCAGAGGGCCGCTTTGGGGACACTGGAGGGAAGCACCAGCCACACATCCTGCTCTGGAGGTGACAGGCCCCGGCTCCCAATCGCTGTGCCAGGCTGCTCGCTACTTGGGCCACAGACAAGATAAATCCAACCCAGTGTCTTACAGAACATAAATGTAAGCACAATGAAATACTAGGAGGAAAGAAAGGTGAGAGAAAAGTTAACAGATAAAAATAAGAAAATAAAAAATTGAGAAGAGGCTAAAAGTTGAAGTAGAGAAGGTTGAGAAAGATAAGATGAGCAAGTGTTAGATTAAAAACAACAGGGTTTAAAATAACCGGTTAGAGATAGTGAGAGGAGGATAAAGACAAAGCACCCAACTTAGAAGAGAGAGGGCCAGAGATTTTTAAAAGATAGCACTTGACAGAGCTAACCTTTTAAAGGATAAAGAACAGTGACAAAGGGTTTAAGAGCACACATTTAAAAGATGCTGCTACAAAGAGAAACAAAAGATCACAAGAGGAAGGTTAAAACTAAGACAAAGGAGGAACCATCGGAGGAACTTAAGTCAGAGGCAGGTGAAATCATGCCACATAAGACCTACTAAGGCCTTAGTAGCCTTATGGAGGCTACTAAGTCGGTGAAAATAACAGGAGAAAAAGAGGCGGGAGGGAGGCTTGAGTTTTGAATGGGTTCATCTGCAGTGGGACCCCAGAGTCACCTATGCTTTCCCTCCATCGCTGTCGCCGCCGCATTTGGTCATCTGGGCAGAATTTGGTGCACGTCTTGCTTCCCCCCAAGACTTGAAGATCCATGAGGGCAGGCGTCTGGCCTGCTGGGCCCTCCATCCTTGGCACCCAACATTGCTGACGGGACCGTGTGTCGGTTCCATGATGGGAAGACTGAGGCGTCTGCTGTAGCTTGTTCTCAGCCCGGTGCCTACGGCATGTGCCCAAACGTGGACAGCAGCGTGACCTGGATGGGGACCTGCAGATCTAGCCGAGCCCCGGAGGTGGCTGGTGTCCCCAGAGCTCTTTGCTCACCGGACACTGACTGTCCACTGGCCCCCAGCTTCCAGAAGTGTGAGGTGAGAAGGGCCTCTGGAGATAGGAAGCCACCTGGATTAGACATGGGGTGGCACCTCTGCCTGCAGCTGCAGACCCTGGGTAGCCTGGGAAGCAGGGAAGCTTCCAGAAGGGAGGCCCATCCAGCAGGGACACCGGGGCTGGTTCTGTGAGTGTGGTGCCAGGGTCTTCCTTCATCCCTCTTTGACCCTCCCTGTCTGAGAGCCCACTGGCTGGGGTGTGACGAGCGGCTGGTACTAGCACTGGCATCCCTTTCTGCTGAAGAGGGAACTGAGTCCCAGATTAAGTGCCTAAGGAAGCATCATTAGGAAAGCCACAGTGCGGAGGGAAACCGTGGATGTGAGGGCTTGGTTTCACTGTACAGGACGTGAGGCAGAGGGTGGACTGGACGTGGCTGAGGCAGGCCAGGTGCAGACCCCTGGCTCAGTTTGTAAGTGGCGTGTGACAGAAGTAGTGGCTTTGAAAGGGTGAAATAACCTCTCTGAGAGACCTCTTGGTGAGGCTAGCTCCAAGCATCAGCTCCGATCTGTCCACTGTTTACACTACACTTGGCAGAACGCTCAACAAGTGAAACAATAGTTGTGCCCTTCCTCGGGGACCAGGTCTGTGGCTGGGGGGGGTGGTTGTCGGTGATCCTGAATGGCTGGATCAAAGTCCCTTCCCCAGGAGCCACACCGGGGGGAACCAGTCGCTGGTCTGAGGCGTGGTCCTTACTGAAGACTTGGGGCAGAAGCAGAAATTGTGGAAACTGTTGAAGGGTGAAGCCCCTTCCTGTGTCACTGGGGGAGCTGCACGCTTCTTGGTGGGTAGTGCACTGCACAGCCCTGGAGCTTCGTTTCTCAGGGAGCGTGCACTTC